>NW_026652328.1:492588-518532 GCF_009828535.3 Hylobates moloch
AAAAAAAAAAAAAAAAAAAAAAAAAATGCCACTTTGCGGCCGGGCGCAGTGGCTCACACCTGTAATCCCAGCACTTTGGGAGGCCAAGGTGGGTGGATCACGAGATCAGGAATTCAAGACCAGCCTGGCCAACATAGTGAAACCCCGTCTCTACTAAAAACACAAAAACTAGCCGGCTGTAGTGACATGTGCCTGTAATCCCAGCTACTCAGGAGGCTGAGGCAGGAGAATTGCTTGAACCTTGGAGGCAGAGGTTGCAGTGAGCCAAGACCATGCCATTGCACTCCAGCCTGGGCAACAGAGTGAGATGCCTTCTCAAAAAAAAAAAAAGAAAAAAAGAAATAGATACAACTTTTACTTTCCTTCCTCCAAAATGCACTTCTGAGAAAAAAAAATTAAATGTACTGCAAATACTCCATCCTAGTTACAAGTAATTTCTTTCTTTATTACATATTGTTTCTGATTTAATCAGCACACTAAATATCACCAATGGATTAATTATTTCCCTCTTTTCTCTTTTTCTAATCTTACTTAGAACAGTTTTTGGACCTACTGTAAATGTGTAATAATAAACAGTACATAGTACACCTATTTTGCATTTTTATTGGTGTAGAAAGCTCTGTTTTTTTTTCATTTTCTTTTGGGGTAATCTTCCCTTCCTTTGCTCCCTCCTGGAAGAGAAGACTTTTTTTCTGTAGATAAAAGAATAAGAAATAGCTGGTGACTCTTCTTGGATAATCACTCTTATTACAATCGCTTGGTCTTAAATTAGATGTTATCTCATAGGATCTAAATTGGTACTTTTTATGGCTAGCACATGACAAAGGGCTTAGCAAATGCGCCTGGATATGGGATAAGCTGGACTGTGTACTCTTCATAATTAAAGCTCTGGATATTATGATTATATGCTCTGATTTTGAAAATATAAGAGCTATTTATTTATAAAGAGGGACTTAATGTATCTGCATTATAATAATTCCAGCTCCTTCTCTAAAAAAATGAATTGTTAAAGAAATAATTAAAAGGCCATCTTTTATTTTTCTATTTATTTTCATATAAATGAGATTTCATATTTCATGGAGTCTCATGAAATGAGACTTTGTAACAAGATTTGTAATATTTTAGGTTTTTCTGAAAATCTAGAAATGTTATAAACCTAATGTTAATTTTTGAGTAGTTCAATACTAAATGCTTCATTAATTAAAGAATGCTAGGCCAGGCACAGTGACTCACGCCTGTAATCCCAGCACTTTGGGAGGCCGAGGCAGACGGATCACCTGAGGTCAGGAGTTCGAGATCAGCCTGGTCAACATGGCTAAACCCCGTTTCTAATAAAAATACAAAAATTAGCCAGGCATGGTGGTGTGTGCCTGTAATCCCAGCTACTAGGGGGGCTGAGGCAGGAGGATCACTTGAACCTGGGAGGCGGCGGTTGCAGTGAGCCGAGATCCTGCCACTGCACTCCAGCTTGGGCAACAGAACATGACTCTGTCTCAAAAAAAAAAAAAAAAAAAGAATGCTAATAGTATTCAACTCTATAGAATTACTGGTAGTATTTTAAATGCACTAAATAATGCATCTGTCTTGTTCTACAGATTGATAACATTCCTGCAATAGTGTAGCCTGGTGACATTCAAAATGTATCAAACTATAATTGGTAGATTAAGAGGGCCCCAAGTATATAATTGAGATGGGGTCTTGCTCTGTTGTCCAAGCTATAGTGCAGTGGCGTGATCATGGCTCACTGCTGCCTTAACCTTTCAGGCCCAAGTGATCTCACCTCAGCCTCCCAAGTAGCTTGGACCACAGGCGAGCATCATCACACTGGCTAATTTATTTTATTTATTTATTTATTTATTTATTTATTTATTTATTTAGAGACAGAGTTTTGCTCTTGTTGCCCAGGCTGGAGTGCAATGGCACGATCTCAGCTCACTACAACCTCCACCTCTCAGGTTCAAGTGATTCTCCTGGCCTCGGCCTCCCAAGTATCTGGGATTACTGCCTCAGCCCTCCTAGTAGCTGGGATTACACACACCTGCCATCATGCCAGGCTAATTTTTGTATTTTTAGTAGATACCTGGTTTCACCGTGTTGGCCAGGCTGGAATCGAACTCTTTACCTTAGGTGATCCGCCCGCCTCAGCCTCCCAAAGTGCTGGGATTACAAGCGTGAGCAACTGTGCCCGGTCCTATTTTTATTTTTTGTAGAAACAGGCTGAGTATATAATTTAAAGTTAACAAAGGTAGCCACTAGAAGAACAAAACAAGAAAAACTGAAGGGAAGAGGTGATAAGGAAAAGTGAGAAGTAATTTAAGAGTGCCAAGTGTCATATCTTTCACAAGTAGCTATCAATAGATATTGTTTAAAGTTGATAAATTAAGAAATAGAGATACTTTATTTTATACCTTGTAATATTATTTTAAAATGTTACCATATGTGTATATTATTTTTATATTAAAATAAAAAAATTAAAACATATCATAGTACTATGACACCTTAGCCTTATTGTTTTAAAATGAGATTTAGAATTAGCAGGAGCAAGCGTTTTGAGCTCCAATTCTCCATCCTTTAACTGATTCAGGAGGCAGGAAGGCAGCTTCCCAGGGGATATGGCTGTACTTTAATTGCTGCTGAGAATAAAGCATTATCCAGGCTGTGGAGTTATATTCATTACTTCTCACTGGGAAACTAGAGCAAGTGGACTCATCATATCTTATGCTGGTAAGCAGAGGAACAAATGGAGGTGATTTGCCAGCCTCTGGTCAAGTAGTCCTATTCTATTGGAAAATAAATATTTAATACTCTTGTGAAGAAATAGGGCATGGAAAGGTTGGAGTCTCTATGTGTGTATAGTTAGTATTGTAACTAAATCCTTTAGTATAGAAATAAACCAAGTTTTGAAGAGGCTAGAGCCCTAGGAAAATATTTTGCACATACTGAGCATTTAGTAATTTTCTATTAAATTGAGAGGAATCCATAATGATACACAATGATACTGATACTAACCCAAAGAATCCAAAATCATGTGAATTGAGAAGCCCAAAAAGAAAAGGAGCAGAGGAGAAGCTACAAAACTAGCACCTAATGCTTGTTATTTCTTTTATTTATTTATTTTATTATTTTTTTCCTCCAAACAGATTTATTGAATATAGCAAAATTCTATATACAAAGTGACCTGGACCTGCTGCTTCAAAACATGATCCTTTCTTACTAATATCTTGAGAGTCAGTCCATAGAGTGTTAAAAAGCAATTTAAATAAATAGAAAACTGCCTAATGCACATTAAATGAATGGCCTAACTACTGGAACTTTAGTAGTTCTGCAAGGTAATTAGCATAGGTAGGATCGAGTTCTTGTGACAGGCTGCTGAAGAACAGATACAAGACATCAAGAGGCCACTTTGTGCACTGCCACTATGCCATCATGTTTCTGGATCATAATGTTCCCATTATCTGATTCTAGACATACCACAGGAATATCAGTGGGGTCAGAGTAATGTTAGCTTAACTGCTTGCTGGGATGGAACAGATATCACTCCAGCATGCTCATCTGACAGGGTCCCACGCCAACCCAGATTAAGTCCTTGTGAATCTGTGCACAGGACTCCAACAATGGAGGGATTCTTCATTGTGCCTTCCAAGTGCTGCTCCAAGGTTGCCTCCATCCCACCCACCATCCACCCTGGCCCTATTTCTTTTATTTTTAATAAAACTTCGTTCTGATATGATCTGACCAGCATCCCGGCTATCCTGTAAAGACATTTCCCAAACATCTGAATGAGAGCTCAAGACTCAAGACTAGTGAAGTATGACACATCCATAAGCTGTATCATAATACCATGTCCACCTTTGATCCTAGAGTTATTACTGTAACATCTTGTTGGTATGTGTTCTTATATGTAAACCTGAGGAGCCCATCCGGATTAAACGTCTCATATTTATGAATAAAGGGGTTGAGTTGAGGTGAGGATGCCCTACTACTTAATTGCCATCATTTGGGTTCCCCTATAAGCAAACCTGGAGACAAAGATGAGAGTGCAAGTAGGTTAACTGGGAGATGAGGGAAATGGAGAAAGTAAGACAGGGAGAGGAAGGTAGTTAATAAAGGAGGCATCATCAATGCAGCTTCTGAGGTAATATGGGAGGGGCACCAACAGACAACGGACTAAATTGCCTACCAGCTTTCAGAATGGGGCTGACTTTAATTTTTTTTTCATACTGAATCTCTTTATGATTTTAATTTTATTTTAAAAACTAATGTATGATTTCTTGTTTATCCAAGTTTGTTGAGTGAGATGCACAGCCATTCAGTTTACCATCCTATATTTGATACTTGTTACTATTCTAGACCATTTATGATCCTGGATCATCTTTCAGGGTCGTCATCCTACCATGTCAAGCAGATTTATGGGAAAAGATTTGTATGTGTGTTCTTTTTTTCACTTTTGCTTTGAGCATTCCTTACTATTATTATTTTTTGCATGATAAAATATATCAAGTATACAGAAAATAATATAACTGACATCTAGATATTCACCATACAGATTTTATTTGCTTTGATATTTTTTAATAAATAAAAAGTTCTAGATAAGTTAAAGCCCTGTCCCTTCATCCTTTTTCCTCTTTCTCTTTCTTTCTCATGATAATTTCTAACTTCAAGGTGGTATGTATTCTTTCCACATTTGTTTTTCTACTTCTACTTTATGTATATCCATTAATAAAATAGTATATATTTTTTGTTTTTAAAGTTTATTTAACTGGCATATTACACATTTTTGAATTTACTTTTTAAAATACATATTTTAGTAGACTTCTCTATATTGTTACATTTAGTGCTTTATAGATTTCTGTTGTATGAATAAATCACAGTCACTGTATTCTCCTACTGGTGCATCAGTTGTTCCAAAATTTTTTTTTTTTTTTTTTTTTTGAGACAAGATCTCACTCTGTCACCCAGGCTACAGGGCAATGGCATGATCTCTATAGCCTCAACTTCCTGGGCTCAGGCAATCCTCCTACCTCAGCCTCCCAAGTTCAGGTACACATCATGCTCAGTGAATTTCAAAATTTCTTTGTAGAGATGGCGCCTTGATTGTTGCCCAGGCTAGCCTCAAACTCCTGGCCTCAAATGGTCCTCCTGCCTCAGCCTCCCAAAGCACTGGGATTACAGGCATGAGCCATCGTGTCTGGCCTCCAATTTGTGATATAAAAAGTGCTGCAATGCACATATGCTAAATTTTCTCTAGGGTATTGTTTTAGTCCATTTTGTGTTGTATAACAAAATATCACAGGCTAGGCAATTTTTTTTTTTTTTTTGAGACAAAGTCTCACTCTGTCACCCAGGCTGAAGTGTAGTGGTGCCATTTCGGCTCACTGCAACCTCCACCTCCTGGGCTCAAGAGATTCTTGTGCCTCAGCCTCCTGAGTATCTGGGACTACAGGTGTGTGCCACCATGCCCAGCTAATTTTTTTTTTATTTTTAGTAGAGAAGGGATTTCGCCATGTTGGCCAGGTTGGTCTCAAACTCTTGGCTTCAAGTGATCCACCTGCCTCAGCCTGTCAATTTATATTATATATATATATATATATTTCTCACAGTTCTGGAGGCTGGAAAGTTCAATATCAAGGCGCCTGCATCTGGCAAGGGCCTTTTCACTGAGTGAATGCTGAGGTTCCACAAGCACCTCTCTAGAAACCTTGCCCTTAAGGTCCTAGGATGCCTCTAAGGTCTCTGAAATACCTTTGGGATCATTCTCCCATTGTATTGATGAATAGAAGTTTGTTTCCTTCTATCCATATTAATCTCTTTAGCAAAAGGTCACACCCTTAGCATTCTCTCCCTAACACTTTTCCATGCCAGGATGAAAATTTTTAACTATTTATTCCCCTTTTAATTATAGATTTCATCTTTAAATCATTTTTCTCTTCTCTCATTTTACTAGAAGCAGCCAAAAGAAGCTATGTGACACTTTGACTGCTTTGCTGCTTAGATATGTCTTCTGCCAGATGTCCTAGTTCATTGCTCATAAGTTCTGCTTTCCACAAAGTCCCAGGACATGGACACCATTCTGCTAAGTTCTTTGCAATTGTATATCAAAAATAGCCTTTACTCCAGTTTTCAGTAGTTTTTTCTTCATTTCCATCGGAGACATCATCAAAATGGTCTTTATTGTCCATATTTCTAGAAATATTTTGATTGTGATCACTTAAGTAATCTCTCAAAAGTTTCACAGTTTCTCTACATTTCTTATTGTTTCTGGACCAAACTAAGGGTTGGGCTGCTATTTTTTGCAGCCCAATTACAAGATGCAAATGAACTGGGAGGAAGAGAGTTTATTTCTATAACTGAGTACAGGGAGAAGGCCTGGAAATGATCACCAGACCAACTCAAAATTACAAACTTTATTTTTTTTTCTTTGAGACGGAGTTTCACTCTTATCACCCAGGCTGGAGTGCAACGGTGTGATCCCCGCTCACTGCAACCTCCACCTCCCAGGTTCAAGTGATTCTCCTGCCTCAGCTTCCCAAGTAGCTAGGATTACAGTCACCCGCCACCATGCCCGGCCAATTTTTTTTTGTATTTTTAGTAGAAATGGGGTTTCGCCAAGTTGGCAGGCTGGTCTCAAACTCCTGGCTTCAGGTGATCCGCCCTCCTCAGCCTCCCAAAGTGCTGGGATTACAAGTGTGAGCCACCACGCCTGGCCAAAATTACAAAGTTTTTTTTAGAGCTTATATACCTTCTAAGCTATATGTCTATGCATAAGGGTGCATTCATCTAAAAAGATAAGTAACTTCTTTTTTTTTTTTTTTTAAGGCAGAGTTTCACTCTTGTTGTCTAGACTAGAGTGCAATGGCACAATTTCGGCTCACTGCAACCTCCCCCTCCCGGGTTCAACTGATTCTCCTGCCTCAGCCTGCTGAGTAGCTGGGATTATAGGCACATGCCACCACACCTGGCTAATTTTGTATTTTTAGTAGAGACGGGGTTTCGCCCTGTTGGTCAGGCTGGTTTCGAATTCCTGACCTCAGGTGATTCATCCGCCTCGGCCTCCCAAAGTGCTGGGATTACAGATGTGAGTCACTGTGCCTGGCCTAGTAAATTCCTTTAATCTATAACTAAGGTCTGAGTCCTGAAGACCTTCTGGAGCCTCAGTAAATTTACTTAATCTAAATGGGTCTAGGTGCTGGGGTGATTACCCTTATCTTGTCTTCTGCTAAATCATGGAGGTTTGGGGAGTTCCTTCAGACCTCCAATAAACTTGTTTGTGGCCGGGCGTGGTGGCTCACGCCTGTAATCCCAGCACTTTGGGAAGTCGAGGCGCGTGGATCACTTGAGGCCAGGTGTTCGAGACCATCCTGGCTAACACGGTGAAACCTCGTCTCTACTAAAAATACAAAAAATTAGCCGGGCATGGTAGCATGCGCCTGTAACGCCAGCTACTAGAGAGGCTGAGGCAGGAGAATCGCTTGGACCCAGGAGGCAGAGGTTGCAGTGAGCCCGAGATCGTGCCACTGCACTCCAGCCTGGGCGACAGAGTGAGACTCCGTCTCAAAAAAAAACACAAACAAACAAACAAAAAGCTTGTTTGTGGAGGCCTGGGGAGTTTCTTCAGACCCGCAATAAAACTTGTTTAATCCTAAATGAGTGCTGTTAAAAACTCCTTCATTATTTTGTCATGCTTTAAGGCCCAGAAAAAGCCTAGGCAAAACTCTTGGTGGGCTTTTGCTACCTTCCAGCCTTTGTATAAGGGCACTGGCTTTTTTTAGCTTTTAATATTTAAACTAATATTAACCACTCAGTCAGTACTGAAAAAATTGTTATGGAGGCCTGCATTAGTGAGACCTGGCCTGCCACATTATTTTCTTGTGAGCCCTCACTAGAATTGCCCTTAACACTCTATTCACAGCAATCCAGGCTTTTTCTATTCTGGTCCTCCACATTCTTCCAGTTTCTACCCATTATCTAGTTCCAAAGTCACGTCTTTTTTTTTTTTTTTTTTTTTGAGATGGAGTCTTGCTCTGTCGCCCAGGCTGGAGTGCAGCAGCGTGATCTCGGCTCACTGCAAGCTCCACCTCCCAGGTTCATGCCATTTTCCTGCCTCAGCCTCTCCAAGTAGCTGGGACTACAGGTGCCCGCCACCACGCCCGGCTAAGTTTTTGTATTTTTAGTAGAGACGGGGTTTCACCGTGTTAGCCAGGATGGTCTCCATCCCCTGACCTCGTGATCCGCCTGCTTCCGCCTCCCAAAGTGCTGGGATTACAGGCGTGAGCCACTGCACCCGGCCCCAAAGTCACTTCTATATTTTCAGGTATTTGTTACAGCCACAACTCCACTCTCAGTACCAATTTTCTAGTCCATTTCATGTTGCTATAACAGAATATCACAGATTGGGTAATTTATAAAGAAATTTATTTCTCACAGCTCTGGAGACTGGGAAGTCCAATAACAAGGTGCCTATATCTGGTGAGGGCCTTCTCACTGAGCTATCCCATGGTGGAATGCAGAAGGGCAAGAGAGCATGCCCATGAGACAGAGCGCAAGAGATCAAATTCAAAGCCTCAAGCCCTTCTATTATTGGCATTAATCCATCTATGAGAGTGGAGCCCTTATGACATAAACTCTTCCCATTAGGCCCCACCTCCCAACACTCTTGCATCAGGATTAAATTTCCAACATATGCTTTTTAGTAAGCACATTCAAACCATAGCACATGTCTACATAGAAACGGTTTGTCCATTCATGTAGTTTATTTATTTTATTATTTTATTTTATTTATTTATTTTTTTTTGAGATGGAGTCTCACTGTCACCCAGGCTGGAGTGCAATGGCATAATCTTGGCTCACTGCAGCCTCCACCTCCTGCGTTCAAGCGATTCTCCTGACTCAGCCTCCTGAGTAGCTGGGATTACAGATGTGCACCACTACGCCTGGCTAATTTTTTTTAATTTTTAATAGAGACAGGGTTTCACCATGTTGGCCAGGGAACTCCTAACCTCAAGAGATCCACCCGCCTCAGCCTCCCAAAGTGCTGGGATTACAGGCGTGAGTCACTGTGCCCGGCTCATTCATGTATTTTATAATAACTTCTTCAGGATAAAAGTTTTTATTTTATGTCTTTAATATAGTTGGGATTTATTGTTGTGTATACTATGAGATGGGGTCTAATTTTTCTCTTTTTACGTATGTAAAAAATATGAACAATTTCTTTTCTACTTTCAATACTTCAGATATATGTCTAACCAATAAAGTCTTTTTAAAAACCATAACCACAGCCGGGCGCAGTGGCTCATGCCTGTAATCCCAGCACTTTGGGAGGCCGAAGCAGGTGGATTACCTGAGGTCAGGGGTTCGAGACCAGCCTGGCCAACATGGTGAAACTGTCTCTACTAAAAATAGAAAAATTGGCTGGGCGTGGTGGCGTGCACCTGTAATCCCAGTTACTCAGGAGGCTGAGGCAGGAGAATTGCTTGAACCTGGGAGGCAGAGGTTGCAGTGAGCCAAGATCTCACTATTGCACTCCAGGCTGGGTGACAGAGTGAGACCCTGTCTCGAAACAAAACAAAACAAAACACCACAATGGCATTATCACACCTAAAAATTAATATTGATTAATATTATTATCGTTTTTAGAGGGTGTCACTCTGTTGTCCAGGCTAAAGTGCAGTGGCATAATCATAGCTCAGTATGACTTTGCATTCCTGGCCTCAAGTGATCCTCCTGCCTCAGCCTCCCAAAGCATTGGAATTACAGGTGTGAGCCACCATGCCTGGCTCAATTCTTTTATATTATTTAATCCCTTGTCTGCGTTCAAACTTTCCCAGGTATCTTTTTGCAGTTTATTTCTTTCTTCTTTAAAAACTATTTATTTATTTCATAGAGACAAGGTCTTGCTATGTTGTCCAGGCTAGTCTTGAACTCCTGGGCTCAAGTGATCCTCCCCCTTGGCCTCCCAAAGTGCTTGGATTACAGGCATGAACCACTGCACTCAGCCCTGGTTGATTTCTTTAAATCAGGATTCAGGCAAGGTTAACACATTGCATTAGGTTGATATATCTCTTAAGCTCTTACAGTGCCTCCCCTCCTAATTTTTTCATGCCATTTATTTATTTAGGAAACTGGGTCATTTGTAAAAATCCTGCATTCTGGATTTGCTTAATTGCATTCTTGAGGTATTGTTGAACATAGTCATCTATCCACCACATTTCCTTTATTTATTTATTTATTTATTTATTTATTTAATTTTAAGGCTGAGTTTCACTCTTGTCACCCAGGCTGGCGTGCAATGGCTTGATCTCGGCCCACTGCAACCTCTGCCTCCTGGGTTCAAAGAATTCTCCTGACTTGGCCTCCTGAGTAGCTGGGATTACAGGCGCCCCCCATCACACCCAAATTATTTTTAGTAGAGACGGGGTTTCTCCATGTTGGCCAGGCTGGTCTCGAAGTCCTGACCTCAGGTGATCCACCCTCCTCGGCCTCCCAAAGTGCTGGGATTACAGGTGTGAGCCACTTTGCCCAGCCCACATTTCCTTTAAACTAGTCATTTGATCTAGATGCTTGATTAGATTAAGGGTCAATCTTTTTGACAGGAATACTTCCCATGTGACTCTATGCGCTTCCTATTTCATTAGGAACATAATGTCTAGTTTTCTAACTTTTTAAAATTAATATTTAATTTTTAGAATAATTTTAGATTTACAGGAAAACTGAGTGGATAATACAGAATTCCTGTATTACCCTCTACCCCTACTCGATTATTAACATTTTGCATTAGTGTGGCACATTTGTTATAATTAATGAACCAACAGTGATACATTATAATTAATTAAAGTCCATCGTTTATTCAGATTTCCTTCAATTTTACCCAATATCCTTTTTCTGTTCCAGGGTCTCAACTGGGATACCAGGGCTGTCTTACTTCTAATGATGCTAGTTTTCAGTCTTTTTCATGTGGATAGGTCCATTATAAAGTTCCCCATTCAGGGGCACAGCAGCATGTGCCTATAATCACAGCTAACTGGGAGGCTGAGCCAGAAGGATTGCTTGAGTCTAGGAGTTCAAGGCCATCCTGGACAACATAATGAGACCCCTGTCTCTAAAAAAATCCAGTCAAACTTTATCTTAATGGTTTCAGCATTTATTGATAATCACTGTCTAGATCCATTATTTCATTAGGTGTTGCAAAATCATGATTTTAAAAATTCTATTATTTATTCAGCAATTATTAGCTAGAATTATCCTATAAAGAAGAACTTCCCCTTTTCAGCTATTTGGTTACTTTGATATATTGTACAATTTATCTTGCATATATTTTAATGGTTCTAATTGCTAATGATTCTAAAATACTTATATAGTGTCGGTGAGAAATTCTAATTACTTTTAGGTTTTGAAATTATTTTCACAATAGTATAAAGAAAATTAAGGCCAGGTGCGGTGGCTTATGCCTGTAATCCCAACACTTTGGGAGGCCGAAGCAGGTGGATCACTTGAGATCAGGAGTTCGACCTCAACTCTCTACTAAAAATACAAAAATTAGCTGGGAATGGTGGCGCATGCCTGTAGTCCTAGTTACTTGGGAGGCTGAGACAGGAGAATCACTTGAAGCTGGGAGGCAGAGTTTGCAGTGAGCTGAGATTCTGCCATTGCACCCCAGCCTGGGTGACAAAGCGCAACTTTGTCTCAAAAAAAAAAAAAAAGAAGAAGAAGAAGAAAGAAAATTTAAAAAAATATATTATCCAGTCTGTTCTGATTAAAACAATGTTTTACGTTGCTAGTCAAAAGTTGTGGCTTTCAGGCATGGTGGCGTGTGCCTGCAGTCCCAGCTACTCAGGACCTGAGACATGACAATTGCTTGAACTCAGGAGGCAGAGGCTGTGGTGAGCCAAAATTTTGCCACGGCACTCCAGCCTGGGTGACAGACAAGACTTTGTTCCCACCCCGCCCCCCCTCAAAAAAAAAAAGTTGTGGCTTTCATTTCCCTCTAAGTGATTTCAGCCATTTATGCAGACTGCCCAAAGACATGTTGAAAGGCTAATTTTTTTTTTTCTTTTTTTTGAGACAGGGTCTCGCTTTGTCACCCAGGCTATAGTGCAGTGGTGCAAACACAGTTCACAGTAGCCTCAACCTTCTGGGCTCAAGGAATCCTCTGGCCTCAGCCTCCTAAGTAGCTGGGTCTACAGGTGCATGCCACCATGCCTGGCTAATTTTTAAATTCTTTGTAGAGACACAGTCTTGCCATATTACCCAGGCTGGTCTCGAACTTCTGGGTTCAAGGGTCCTACCGCACCATCCCAAAGTGCTGGGATTACAGATGTGAGCCACGACACCTGGCCAAGTCTAACTGTTACATTCTTTTTTTTTTTTTGGAGACAGAGTCTCCCTCTGTCACCCAGGCTGGAGTGCAGTGGCGCGATCTCAGCTCACTGCCACCTCCACTTCCTGGGTTCAAGCGATTCTCCTGCCTCAGCCTCCCGAGCTGGGATTACAGGCACCTGCCACCACGCCTGGCTAATTTTTGTATTTTTAGTAGAGACGGGGGTGGTTTCTCCATGTTGTCCAGGCTGGTCTCGAACTCCTGACCTCAAGTGATCCTCCTGCCTCAGCCTCCCAAAGTGCTGGGATTACAGGGATTACACCACACCCGGCCTTAAGTGTTACATTCTTTACCAAAAAAAAGCCTATCCAGATGCAGTGGCATGTGCCTACAGAAAACAGAAAAACAAAAAAGAAAGATATTACACCATGTTTCTGTGAGCCAAAAAATTCCAAGCACTCAACTGACATTAACAGTTAGTCCTTTCTGGACACAGTGGCGCATGCCTATAATCCCAGCACTTTGGGAGAACCAGGTGGGCAGATCACTTCAGTCCAGGAGTTCAAAACCAGCCTGGACAACACGGTGAGAGACCTTGTCTCTATAAATTAAACAAACACACAAATTAACAAAAAACCAATTTGTCTTCGTAGATTTTAAAAACTTAGTTACAATAAATAATATTTCTGTTTAATTCATGACATAATAGTTTATAATTGTGTAATTAAGGAACTGAAATCCAGACAGTTGAAGTAAGTGGCCTGAGGAAACTCAGTAATTTAAATACACAAGACTATTAAAGAAAATTAGTAATAAGAATATAAGAACCCCTTTTACAAAAGTATGGCATGTCAGTTGTTTCCCTTCTGAATACAATCTTCTTGTGCAAAGCAGCTTAATTTTTTCTTTCTAAAATTTTATTTTATTTTTTATTTTTTGAGACAGCGTCTCGCCCTGTTGCCCAGGCTGGAGTGCAATGGCTTGATCTCGGCTCCTTGCAAACTCTGCCTCCCGGGTTCAAGCGATTCTCCTGCCTCAGCCTCCCAAGTAGCTGGGATTACAGGTGCATGCCACCATGCCTGGCTAATTTGTTTTTTGTATCTTTAGTAGAGAAGGCATTTTACCATGTTGGCCAGGCTGGTCTCGAACTCCTGACCTCAGGTGATCCGCCCACCTCAGCCTCCCAAAGTGCTGGGATTACAGGTGTGAGCCACTGAGCCCAGCCAGCAGCTTAATTTTCTAATAGTGAAAAAAAATTACATAATGTTAGAACCATAGAAAAAAGTAAATATCTAGTAATCAGTCAAAAATTCTTTCCAATACAGTGGCCTCTTAGGATCTAGTCAACAAAATATTCCCAGATTCACTATAGTTATTTTGTTCAAAAATATTAAAACCACAATTGTTTAGAAATTAAGAAAGCATGATCCAAATTTTTTAAATAGACGTGTAAGATAGGGTCCTTGTCTAGTCCTAGCCCTGGAAGGAACATTTCACATCGTCTTCCTCATGGACATATTATTAGAAAGTATGTCCCTAATATTGGGGCATATACTCAGTTGAACATGCTAGACTTATCTGATTTATGATAATGACCTGCAGAGGGTGAGAGAAACTTGGAATGGATAGTGGAGGGAAATAGTGAGTACCAGTTGTTGCCTGAGACAAACTGCGGTATTGGAAAGCTATAGTTCATCACACTCTTCTCCAAGTTTCCCCTTAGAAAAGGAGCCCACAGGAGCCATGAAAAAATCTGCTTCCAGAACATATATGGGGACATTGATCAGTGCACAAACAAGAGGTGGACTGTGGAAGCCATCGAGGTGCCCCACTCAGATCTCCCTTTAGGATAACCTGCTACTGGGATCATAGCTTATTGACAATAGTTTCTGGTTTATTAGTATTTTTCTCCTTATGAGCAGTAACACTATAACTTTAGTGTGCTTTCTTTCTGGTGCAAAGCAAAGATAAATGGAAACATCAAACCTTGGGTCTTGCCGAAGCCAACTGATACTAGACCTAATTCACCTACCTCATGTCTCAAATATCATTCTATACCAAGCTGAGAAGGCTCTGGATTCCTTGAGTGGTTTTGTTTTGATTTTCTTTTTTCTTTTCTTTTTTTTTTTTTTGAGGCGGGTTCTCACTCTGTCACCCAGGATGGAGTGCAGTGGTGCGATCTCAGCTCAGTGCGACCCCCGCCTCCCGGGTTCAAACAATTCTCTGCCTCAGCCTACCGAGTAGCTGGGATTATAGGCACCTGCCGCCACACCCAGCTAATTTTTGTATTTTTAGTAGAGATGGGGTTTCACCATCTTGGCCAGGCTGGTCTTGAAATTCTGACCTTGTGATCCACCCGCCTCGGCCTCCCAAAGTGCTGGGATTACAGGCATGAGCCACCGTGCCCATCCCGTTTTGATTTTCTAAAGGGAAAAAAGAGTCATTTTCACTTGGCTTTGAACAAAGAAAGTGGGATTTGGGAAAAAAGGAACAGTATCATATTTCTGGGGGCATATGTTATCAAAAATAAAATCAGATCAAATTAAAAATTTAGGTTTACTGTGCATAAAAAAGACAGTTTATGAACTTCAAACTGAAAGTGGTAAGAAGCTTGGCTCACAGCAATTACAGTACAGCTTGTAAGGCATAAATGAGGGAGTGTGTTGAACTTTACTGTGAATGGTTATTGACAAAGACTTTCTCCTATGACCAAAACTTTAGTCAGGCTTCTGTGACTCCTGTGCTTAATTCGGCCAGATCTTGGGTTTACCTCTCTGTCCTTGTAGAATCCAGTTTGAGCAAAAATCCTGCTAAGTCAGTTTAGGGAAAATTCTCCATGCTTGGTATATGACTACCCTTGATATCTTATCACCCTGGCCTGCCTTCAGCAACAATCCTATCAAGTCAGGTTAGCCAGAAACCCCTTATCCTTGATGTTTCCTCTGAATAATTTCCCATGCACTGATTCCCACCCTGCTTCTTTGTTTATTTATTTACATATTGATTTAGTAGAGACAGGTTCTCTTTATGTTGCTCAGGCTGTACTCAAGTGATCCTCCTCCCATCTCAGCCTCCCAGAGTGCTGGTATTACAGGCCTGGGCCACTGTGCCCAGCCAGCTCCATGGTTTTAAATCTCCACTTGTCATTGCTGGAGTTGGAGTTGAGTCCAATCTCTCTTCCCCCACTGTGAGACTCCATTGCAGTGGTCCCTATATCTATCACCATGGCTCTCCTTGAATAAAGTCTGTCTTACCATCTTCAACATGTGTTTAGGTGATTTTTCAGACATTATTATAAACATTCATTCTTTTTATGGCAAGAAAAGCTGTATAAACTTGTTTGCCTGTAGTTGATTGGTTCTATTTTATTAAAGCAAGCTGACAAGAAAGAATGGCTTAAATTTCCTTTATGTTTATAGCTGGCATTTTGAGGGAAATTAGGATAGCTTAAATTTCTGTTATGTGGCTATGGGCAATTGGCTTAGGGGTATATCCAAACTGTAGCCTCCATTTGAATTTTCTTTAGTAATTCCCCCCTTTTGGTCATTCTTTCAGTTGGATTCAGAGTGAGGCCAGCTATTTAGGATTACTCTCGGTCACCCCATGTTGTTTTTCCTTCCATAGGCATGTGTAGGTTGCAAACTAGAATCTCAGTGGGTTCTTCTGATGATTCTTGTTCATGTAGTTTTTGATGTTCAGTCTTCGTGAAGATCATCTGTTGAGTCAGTGGCTGCTAACAAGCATTTAAGACTCTTGGGAGAATATAAGGTTCAAGGAATATTATGAATATGACTAATGGGAGGATAACACTTCCTATTTGAGGTTTGAAAAATATCCCAAAGCCAAACTCCCCAAGAGCCAAGATTTAACCAGTTAAATACATCAACTGATTGTGCCTTTCCAAAATGTTGTAATATTTGGGTCTGATCTAAAAGATCAAAATCTCTAAGATTTTGGGCTATAATTCCTGACTTATTAATAGAGAAACAGCATTTTTTTTCTTTGATAAGAGCACAAGCTCCTCCTTGAGCTGTTAGGGTATCACAAACTCTACTATTCTAGAGTACAGCTAAAGCTAAACTACTCACGGATTCTATTACTTGAAAGTAAATTAAGATATCATTAAAACTATTTTTGAGAGTTACAGAAATATTGATAAGTGATTTTTCTAGTTCAGAGACTCCTAGTTGAAGGAAGAGTACTCTAACAAAAGGATGAAATCCAGAGCTCATGTGTATAACTGGATTTCAAAGCTCATAAAAATTTTTTTAGTGGGAGATTACTTTATGTACAAATGATCCCAAGTTAGTAACTTGACTAGTATTTAAAAAGTCGGCCAGGCACGGTGGCTCACGCCTGTAATCCCAGCACTTTGGGAGGCCAAGGTGGGTGGATCATGAGGTCAGGAGTTCAAGAACAGCCTGGCCAATATGGTGAAACTCCATCTCTACCAAAAATACAAAAATTAGCTGGGTGTGGTGGGGCGGGCCTGTAGTCCCAGCTGCTTGGGAGGCTGAGGCAGGAGAATCACTTGAACTGGGCAGGTGGAGGTTGCAGTGAGTCGAGATTGCACCACTGCACTCTGGCCTGGGCAACAGAGCAAGACCCTGTCTCAAAAATAAATAAATAAATAAATAAATAAATAAAATAAAATAAAATAAAATAAAAAAGTCATATTTGGTTATTTGGGGTGAGAGATATCCTGTACCATAGCATCTAGATCATTCGGGTAGGAAACCTTTGTCCATGTATCTTATTACAACAAAGAATGAATAACGCAGTGTCACTGATGTAAAGTTATGGTGGATCCCATTACCAAAAAACCAGATGCGATACAAAAATCATGATTACTTTTAATCATGTTGGCATCTGTGCATTCCTAGTTTGAATGACCGTGGTTTAAACTAGGATAGGAGACAAAGACATTTCTATGGCTTGATAAAGTAATCCATGTGTACCATTACCAATTAGGTAAGACTGGTTCTGTTTCCGGATGCGACCTGAATTTTGATCTATCAGTATACAAAACTGTTGGTAACCTTATATAATGGTATTAGAGAGGCATTTAACTTGCCTTTAGAGTTTCTATTAAACCAATGCATGGTTTCAGTGACCTCTTTAATAGTGTGAATGAGGGTGTCATTGCCATTTTCTGTTTTTATATCTGTCTCATTATATATGAGTCCAGCCTCTACCATCTGAATCAAACCAGAGGGTTTGATTACAGGAATCTGGGAGCTCACCTAAGTCAGGCCCAGCATCATTAAGTATTTCTATGTGTAGAGAGAAGTTACCAGTAACAAATTTTTTAGTATTTATGGGCCATACTTTGGCTTCTAATGTTTCTTTCCTATGCCAAAACAGTTGGCCATAAGTATTAGTTAAATGATTTGATTTGCTAGCAGAAGGATGCCAAACCTTTTTGCAAAGGCATTTTCCCAAGTTTATCACCCAAGTGTGTATGGGGGCTAGTTCTAGTATTAACTGAGATTCTTCCCAAGCATTTAAATGGCGATATAACCACCATCACTCTGGTTAGTAAGGAAGGCTATATGCTTAATAGTAGACTTTAGTGAGTGTTCAGCCTGTGTGATGAAGGCCTCTAACCAGGAGTAGGCATATGAGTTTAACCATTTTGTCTTAGTTTGCAAAGTAGCAGGATTACAATAATTATAATGGAAATAGAAAATCTTGACAAAATAAAATAAAATCCAATGGGTTCTTGACCCATATTCTTTAGTGGAAGCTGTCAACCTCATGTTGTCATCTGCTTCTGGGGAAAACATTTCCCTAGATATCCTTAATTTTAAGTCAGCTGTAAGTTAACAGGTCCAGGACTTTGTGAGAGTTTTGTTTTCTTTTCAGATGGTGTCTCGCTCTGTTGCCCAGGCAGGAGTGCAGTGGCGCGATCTTGGCTCACTGCAACCTCCACCTCCCAGGTTCAAGAGATTCTCTTGTCTCAACCTCCCCAGTAGCTGGGATTACAGGCACACACCACCATGCCCAGCTAATTGGGAGCTCTTTTTCATCAAGAAACGTGAATCCAAGGTTCAATGAGTTGCAACTTGCTGTGTGTGAGGCTAAAAGAACCTGATAAGGTCCCTTCCGGGAAGGTTCAAGTGCAGTTTTCTGTTGATTTTTTTCCCGGAATATCCAGTCACCCGGTTGCAATGTGTGGGGTACAATGTCCTTGAGGGGAAGAATGCCTCTGAAGGCTCCTTGTACCTGGTGGCAATAAGCTTTTGAATACTGCATTAGTGCTTTACAATATTGGATCATATCAGAGTTTACAAGAGTTGATGAACATGGGGTTCTATCATTAAGGGCATTAGTTATCCAGTGACAATCTCATAAAGGGTTCATTTATGTTTTCCAAAAGGTAGAGATCTTATTGATATAAGAGCTAAGGGAAATATTTTAGGCCAGGGTAGTCCTGTTTCAGTTAGTTTTGCTAATTTTAAAGCACCATTGGTTCTTTCTTTCTACCTTTCCAGAAGATTGGATGTAATGGGGCAATGGTAATGCCATAATGCTTGAATGGCCTTAAGATTTTGACTTGTTTTATGACTTGTTTAGTGAAGTGTGTTCCTCCATCATTTAAAATTTTGCTGGAAATTCTCCAAAGTGGAAAAATGTTCTCTAGTAACTTTTTGGCTATAGTAATTGCACCAGTACTTTCAGCAGGGAAAAGCTTCTACTCATGCTGAGGAGATACAGACTATGATAAGTATATACTGATAACCCATAGAGGTGAGCAACTTAATGAAGTCCATCTGTGGGTATTCAAAGGGCCCTGATGGTGGGGCAGTTATTCCAGGGGCCACTTTAATGGTTTTTCCAGGGTTATGGGTTTGATAAGTCAGACATTGATCATAGACTTGTTTAGCTGCTTTCAAAAAGTTTCCTCATCAATGCTTTGTTACAATCTGAATAATTTTATCCACCTCTTGGTAAGTAAAAAAATTAAATGCTCAGAGGAATGGCACTTTTGAAGGATTTGAGAAGTAATAAGCAGCCACCTGGGCCCTCCCAGAATCCCTTAATTATCTTGTATCCTTTATTTCCCTAATTTTGTTTTTCAGTGTCTGGGGCATTATTCTGTCATTCATGTAAATGTTGGATTTCTTTAATGTCTTTTGAATGAATCTCATTCAGAGCATACAACTTACTTTCATTGGGTGGCAGGTTTAGTATGAAAATCAGCCATAGTGGCTGGGTATGGTGGCTCACGCCTGTAATCCTAGCACTTTGGGAGGCCAAGGCAGGTGGATCACTTGAGCCCCAGTTGTTCAAGACCAGCCTGGACAACATGGCAAAACCTCATCTCTACAAAAAAAAAAAAAAAAAAAAATCAGCTGGATGTGGGGTGTGCACCTGTAGTCTCAGCTACTCAAGAGGCTAAGGTGGGAGGATCACTTGAGTCTGGGAGATCAAGGCTGCAGTGAGCCATGATCATGCCACTGCACTGCAGCCTGGGCGACAGAGTGAGACCCCGTCTCAAAAAGAAAAGAAAAGAAAATCAACTACGGCATTTCCTTGATATTTAGGGTTGGTTTTAAGAGTATGAGCTTCAATTTTTTTTTTTTTTTTTTTTTTTTTTGAGACAGAATCTTATCTGTCTCCCAGCCTGGAGTGCAGTGGCAATCTCATCTCACTGAAACCTCCACCTCCTGGGTTTAAGTGATTCTCGTGCCTCAGCCTCTCGAGTAGGTGGGATTACAGGCATGTGCCACCACACCCAGCTAATATTTTGTATTTTTAATAGAGATGGGATTTTGCTATGTTGGCTAGGCTGGTCTTGAACTCCTGGCCTCAAGTGATCTGCCTGGCTCAGCCTCCCAAAGTGCTGGGATTACAGGCGTGAGCCACTATGCCTGACCAATTTTTTTTTTAAATATAGAGATGGGGTCTCACCATCTTGCCTATGCTGGTCTTGAACTCCTGGGCTCAAGCGATCCTCCTGCCTTGGCTTCCCAAAGTGCTGGGATTACAAGTGTGAGCCACCACACCTGGCCGAGCTTCAATTTTTATAATAATTGTTGTAATTATAAGGCCATTATAATTGCAAGTTATAATTGTAAGGCCATTAATTTGTTTGCCTGATGATTCCTTTTTTGGCCATGCACCAGGGGAGAAAAGAGAGAAGATCCTAAGAACTTTCAGAGAAAAAAACATTTAAAAGCTCAAGAAACAAAATTACATTGTACTTCTTGAAACCAACACTGGAAACTAGAAGACAGTGCTGCAATATCTTAAAAATCCTCAAGGAAAAGTATTTCTAATCTGGAGTTCTATTCGTAGTCATACTATCAGCTAAGCACACAGCTGGACTAAAGACATTTTCAGACATATAAGATCTCAATCGTCCTGTTGCCCAGGCTGGAGTGCAGTGGCATGATCTCAGCTCAACACAACCTCTGCCTCCCGGGTTCAAACGATTCTCCTGCCTCAGCCTCTCAAGCAGCTGGGACTACAGGCGTGCACCACCATGCCCAGCTAATTTTTGTATTTTTAGTAGAGATGGGGTTTCACTATGTTGGCCAGGCTGGTCTCCAACTCCTGACTTCGTGATCTGCCTGCCTTGGCCTCCCAAAGTGCTGGGATTATAGGTGTAAGCCACCAAGCCCGGCCTATTTATTTGTTTATTTATTTATTTTTTTGAGATGGGGTCTCACTGTATTGCCCAAGCTGGTCTCAAACTCCTGGACTCAAGCCATTCTCCTACCTTGGCCTCCCAAAGTGCTGGGATTACAGGCATGAACAACCACACCTGGCCAAAAGGGGTAGCTTTTCTGATGAGTTTGAACATTTTATAAGAAAATACATTCATTCACAATGAATATTTATTGAGTACCCACTTTGAGTCACAAACATGGAGCCACTTTCAGGGAGCATTCATTCTAGCAGGGGAAGTAAGATAATAAATAAGCAAACTGTGTAACATATTAGAAGGCAATAAAGGCTGTAAAAAAAGACAAAGTAAAGCAGGGGAAGGAGGATTAAAACTGCTGTAGATGGGGAGGTGGTAGAGTGTGTATCACAGCTTTAAATAGGATGGTCAAGATAGACCTCATTGTAAAGTAACATTTAAGCCAAGACCTGAGGGAAGTTAGGCAATTAGTCATGTGGATATATGGCAGAACTTTCTAGGAAGAGGGAACTGCCAGTAAGGGTGAAGAAGTGTAAGAGGTAGAGATGCAGGAGCAAGAGAAATGAGGTCAGAGAGGTACAGGGTAGGGGGATATGTCACATCCTGTGGGCCTTATAGATGACTGTAATAACTTGCTTTGCTTCTGAGGAAAATGGAGAGCTGTTATAGAAGTGAAACAATTAGCATACATTTTTACAAGGTTCACTCTTGCTTCCATTTGAGAATAGACTATTGGCAGACAAGGGTGGAAACAGAGATAATAAAGAAGCAACTGGATTGCCTAATAAGGAAGAAATTATCCCAATAATTCAGACGAAAGATGTTGGTAGCACAGACTACAGTGATACATCTGTTAAAGAGTTGAAGGAAGAATTAGTGATAGACACAGAGAAAACTAAGCAAAGTAAATAAAGGAATCAATTATTAAGTGTAGATAAACCAGGAAATGGCATAAAGAAAGACAATTATAGCAGTCCACATGAATCAGTTGTGAATAACATTTACCTAGTGCTATGGTTTAGATATGCTTTGTTTGTCCCCAGAAAACTCATGTTGAAATTTGATCCCCAACTTGACAGTGCTGGGTGGTGGGGCCTAGTGGGATGCATGTGCATCATGGGAGCAGATCCTTCATGAATGACTTGGTGCTATTCGGTCAGGCAGTTAATTTTTGCTCTTGAGAAACTGTATTAATTCTCTCAGGAATGGATTAATTCCTGAGAGAATGGGTTGTTATAAAGTCAGGATGCCCTCAGGTTTCCCTCTCTTCACATGCATCTACTTCCCCTTTAACCGTCTCCACCATGTTGTGAGAAAACCCTGGATAAGGTGGGGAGTGGTGGCTCACGGCTGTAATCCCAGCACTTTGGGAGGCCGAGGTGGGCGGATCACCTGAGGTCAGGAGTTCAAGGCCAGCTTGACCAACATGGTGAAACTCCGTCTCTACTAAAAATACAAAAATTAGCCAAGCGTTGTGGCACCCACTTGTAGTCCCAGCTACTCGGGAGGCTGAGGCAGGAGAATCGCTTGAACCTGGGAGGCAGAGGTTGCAGTGAGCTGAGACTGCATCATTGTACTCCAACCTGGGCAACAAAAGTAAAACTCCATCTCAAAAAAAAAAAAAAAAGGAAAATTAATACCTCATGGAGATGTCACATTTTTACCTAACCAGATTGGCAAATATACAGAATTTTTATAATACATTATGTTGGGGAGGATAATGGGTAAACAGACATTCTCTTACATTGCTTGTGGAGTATAACTTGTCATGTCCTCGACCAGCATGGTGGCTCACGCCTGTAATCCCAGCACTTTGGGAGGCCGAGGCGGGCAGATCACAAGGTTAGGAGTTTGAGACCAGACTGGCCAATACGGTGAAATCCTGTCTCTACTAAAAAAATACAAAAATTAGCCGGGCGTGGTGGTGGGCACCTGTAGTCCCAGTTACTTGGGAGGCTGAGGCAGGAGAATTGTTTGAAACCAGGAGGTGGAGGTTGCAGTGAGCCAAGATGGCGCCACGTACTCCAACCTGGGCGACAGAGTGAGACTCTGTCTCAAAAAATAAATAAATAAATAAAAATAAATAAAAAATAACTTGTCAGGTCAATTTAGTAAAATTATAAAAATTAGAAAATGTAGATACCCCTTTCCAGAAAGATCTTGTTGCCCCAGCTGCTAGGAGTTCTGTCAGCAGACAGTCTTCATTTGTCAGCCCCTTCAAGTTTTGCCTCAGCAGCAAAGAGCTGTCTCACCCAAGGATATGCTTTTCTGTGGCAGCCCACATCCAGTGACTGATATAAAGGCCTTGCCATTTCCCCCCAGTGCAGGATAACTCTGCTGAGTCATTTCGGCTCCACAGCTTTCCTATGGGGTTATCTTAGGCTACATGAGTGCATCACAGGCCAGCTTCCGCTTCTGCCAAATTCCGTCTCCCTTCTCCCTTTCATAGCTGTTGAACCCAAGGATACCTCCCAATAAATGTCTGGAACTCTAAATTTCTGTCCCAAAATCTGCTTCCAAGAGAAATCAGTCTGTGAAACTCATGGCTCCACAGTTTCATTTCCAGGAGTTTACATAGACTCACACATAGACAAAAATGGTGTATATTTAAGGTTATTTATTGCAAAACAATTTTTTGACATAGGATCTTACTCTGTAGCCTAGGCAGAATGCGGTGGCATGATCATAACTCACTGCAGCCTCCAATTCTTGACTCCAGTGATCCTCCTGCCTCAGCGTCCCAAGTAGCTGGGACCAAAGGTGCGTGCCACTATGCTGGCTAATTTATTTTTATTTTTTGTAGAAATGGGGGTCTCTCTGTTGCCCAGGCTGGTCTTGAACTCCTGGCCTCAAGCAATCCTCCTGCCTCAGCCTCCCAAAATGCTGAGATTACGGGTGTGAGTCATGCACATGACTTATTACAGATTATTTGTAAGAGCAAAAATTGGAAATAAATGTTTGATTACATAAATCAGGTGACTGATTAAATAAAGGCATATGTATACAATGAAATATCATGTCACAATATAAAAAGCAGATAGCTGATTATATAATGATAGGAAAAGATCTTCAAAGTGGAGCAGTGTGAAGAAGAGGCAAGAATGACCCCCAATTGACCAAAGCCTATGTGCCTTGCATCCCTGCAATCAGTGCCTATGTCCCGCCACCATGGTTACCAAGCCCAAGAGAAGGGTTGAAGGGGATGTTAAAGGAGATACAGCCAAGGTGAAGGACAAACCTCAGAGAAGATCTGAAAGGTTGTCTGCTAAATCTGCTCCTCCAAAGCCAGAGCCCAAGCCTAAAAGTGCCCTGTAAAGAAGGGAGAGAAGGTACCCAAAAGGAAAAAGGGAAAGGCTGTTGCTGGCAAGGAGGGGAATAAACCTGCGGAAAATGGAGATGCCCAAACAGACCAGGCACAGAAAGCTGAAGGCACTGGAGATGCCAAGTGAAGTGTCTGCAGTTTTTTTTTTTTTTTTTTTAGACAGGGTCTCACTGTGTTGCCCAGTCTGGAGTGTGGTGGTGTGATCTCGGCTCACTGCAACCTCTGCCTCCTAGGTTCAAGTGATTCTCCTGCTTCAGCCTCCCCAGTGGCTGGGACTACAGGCACCTGCCACCACACCTAGCTAATTTTTGTATTTTTAGTAGAGAAGGGGTTTCACCATGTTGGTCAGGCTGGTCTTGAACTCCTGACCTCAGGTGATCCATCCA
This sequence comes from Hylobates moloch, assembly GCF_009828535.3. Classification (NCBI taxonomy): domain Eukaryota; kingdom Metazoa; phylum Chordata; class Mammalia; order Primates; family Hylobatidae; genus Hylobates; species Hylobates moloch. Next base: position 517,260 of record NW_026652328.1, read on the forward strand.
CCTCAGTCTCCCAAAGTGCTAGGATTACAGGCGTGAGCCTCTGCTAAAACTAAAAATACAAAGACTAAAAATACAAAAATACAAAAATTAGCCAGGCATGGTGGCGGGCGCCTGTAATCCCAGCTACTTGGGAGGCTGAGGCAGGAGAATCGCTTGAACCTGGGAGGCGGAGGTTGCAGTGAGGCAAGATTGAGCCATTGCACTCCAGCCTGGGCAACAACAGTGAGACTCCATCTCAAAAAAAAAAAAAAAAATAATTACAGGCTTGAGCCTCTGCGTCTGGCTTGCATTTTTTTTTTTTTTTTTTGAGATGGAGGCTCGCTCTGTTGCCTGGGCTGGAGTGCAGTGGCGCGATCTCGGCTCACTACAAGCTCTGCCTCCCAGGTTCACGCCATTCTCTTGCCTCTGCCTCCCGAGTAGCTGGGACTACAGGCATGTGCCACCATGCCCGGCTAATTTTTTTTTTTTTTAGTAAAGATAGGGTTTCACCGTGTTAGCCAGGACGGTCTCAATCTCCTGACCTCGTGATCTGCCTGCCTCGGCCTCCCAAAGTGCTGGGATTACAGGCATAAGCCACCGCGCCCGGCATGGCTTGCATTTTTTATAACTGTGTACTTCTGGTGACTATACAGTTTGAAATACTATTTTTAAGGGTGGGTGCGGTGGCTCATGTCTATAATTCCAACACTTTGGGAGGCTGGGGTGGGAGAATTGCTTGAGCCCCGGAGTTCAAGACCAGCCTGGGCAACATGGTAAAACCCTGTCTGTACAAAAAAAAAAAAAAAATTAGCTGTGTGTGTCTGTGTGTGTGGTGGCACATCTCTGCAGTCCCAGCTACTCAGAAGGCTGAGGCAGGAGGATTGCCTGAGCCTAGGAGTTTGAGGGTGCAGTGACCTGTGATTGCACAACTATACTTCAGCCTGGGCAACAGGGTGAGACCCCATCTCTTAAAAAAAAAAATGTGTGTGTGTGTTTGTATATGATTGAAAGATGCATTAAAACTGTAATTTGTTGCGTATGAGTAGATTTGGGTGTCTCAGGAACAAAGGTGGAAGGGAGGCTTTTCTTTTTTTTTTTCTTTCTTTCTTTTTTTTTTTTTTTTTTTCTGAAATGAAGTGTCACTCTGTTGCCCAGGCTGGAGTGCAATGGTGTGATCTTCGGCTCACTGCAACCTCCGCCTCCCAGGTTCAAGTGATTCTCCCTGCCTCAGCCTCCCAAGCAGCTGGGATTACAGGCGCCTGCCACCAGGCCTAGTTAATTTTTGTATTTTTAG
>NW_026652328.1:518827-547337 GCF_009828535.3 Hylobates moloch
CAGCCAGGTGTTGTGGCATGTGCTACTTGGCAGGAGAATCGTTTGAACCCAGGAGTTCAAGGCTGAAGTGAGCTATGATCTTACCACTGCACTCTAGCCTGGGCAACAGAGTGAGACTCTATCTCTAAAATAAAAATAAAAATAATGAAAAAGAACCTATCGTACAGAACTATTCCCATCTGAAAAAAAACTGTGTAAATAAACAGATACATACATTGATATAAGCACAAAGAGTTTAGAAGGATACAAAAACTTGGCCTGGCGCGGTGGCTCACGCTTGTAATCCCAGCACTTTGGGAGGCCGAGGCGGGCGGATCACGAGGTCAGGAGATCGAGACCACGGTGAAACCCCGTCTCTACTAAAAATACAAAAAACTAGCCGGGCATGGTGGCGGGCGCCTGTAGTCCCAGCTACTCGGAGAGGCTGAGGCAGGAGAATGGCGTGAACCTGGGAGGCGGAGCTTGCAGTGAGCCGAGATTGCGCCACTGCACTCCAGCCTGGGCGACAGAGCAAGACTCCATCTCAAAAAAAAAAAAAAAAAAAGGATACAAAAACTTAATAGTAGTTATCTCTGTGGGTTACATTAGGGTGTTAAAATATAACACTTATAATAAATAACTTATTTATTTATAACTTTTATCTGATAAAAAATAACTTTTTATTTCTAATTCTCCTTGTTTGAATTTAAGCATCTGCATACCTTTGTAATAAAAAAGTTTAAATTTATAAGAGACAAAATTTAAAAATAGGGAAAAAACCAATTTAGCAATTCTTTTAGAGGAAACTTTAGATAATGCTTACAGGAAGCCGAAAACTAATCGCCTAAAATAAGAAAACTGGAACAAGTATACTAACTTTGCTTTTTCTCTCTTGTTTAACCTTAATTATTCTGGGTAATTGGCTCAACCAATCAATTTCTTAAAACATCTAGAATTAAATTTTAGTTGCAAATAAGAAAAGTTCCTGTAAGAGGGATTGGGAAATGTTTTGGTCTTTTGTAAATTCAGCAGGTTTTCTTCTTATTGGAAGTATATAATCAACTAAAATTATAAAAGATAACTACCACATGACTTTACTAATAAAAGTGGAAATAAAATAACTAAAATCAATTAAAGAGTTGATGATGAATGTTCTGTCCCACTCTGGAATGATGTCTAAGACAGCAATTATTTTAGAGGAAAGTTTAGATGATGCTTATAGGAAGCTGGGGAGCCGTTGACTTTTTTTTTTTTCTTCTGAGATGGAGTTTTGCTCTTGTTGCCCAGGCTGGAGTGCAATGGCGCAATCTCGGCTCACCGCAACCTCCGCCTCCTGGGTTCAAGTGATTCTCCTGCCTCAGCCTCCCGAGTAGCTGGGATTACAGGCATGCGCCACCACGCCTGGCTAATTTTGCATTTTTATCAGAGAGAGGGTTTCTCCATGTTGGTCAGGCTGGTCTCGACCTCCTGACCTCAGGTGATCCACCACCTACCTAGGCCTCTCAAAGTCTGAGATTACAGGTGTGAGCCACCACACCTGGCCTAAACTTTTTCTTTACAAAAACTATTTAAATTTATAGAAAAAAGTGCAATAGCAGAGAACTCCTGAATATCATTTCTTTATATTCACCAATTTCAGACATTTTCTTCCATTTGCTTTATCATTTTCTCCCTCTGGATATTTTGATTTATTTTTTCTGACCCATTTGAGAATAGGTTGCTTATGTCATGCCCCTTTCCTCTTCATACTTTAGTGTATACTTACTAAGAAAAAAGATATTCCTTTTAATAATCACCACAGTTGTCAAATGTAGGAGCTACTTTTATCGAATCTGTGGTCCACATTCCAATTTTGTCAATTATTCCAACGGACATTTTATAGTATTTGCCCCCTCTGGTATAAGTTCCAATTTAGGATTTTGTATTGACTTTTTTTGGTCAAGTCTCCTTAGTCTCTTTTAATATGGAATAGTTAGTTCCTCTGCCGTTTTTTTCCTTTCATGATGGTTATTTCACAGAATGCTCCTCAATATGGGTTTGGTTGATATTTCCTCATGATTAGATTCAAGTGATATTGTGTCCTTCTCAGAGTATTATATCATAGGGATCAAAGTGTTGCATAGTTTCTTTATTATATAGTTACCATTTCCTTTTGTAAAAAATATAAAATCTGTGGGGAGATGCTTTGAAACATAAAAATATCCTGCTTCTCATAAAACTCCCTGCCCAACCCCTGCCAGATTTAATTGATAATGTTTGCCCAAACCAATCTTTACCATGATAGTTGCAAAATGGTGGTTTTCCCAACTCCACCACTCTCTTTGGATTTATCAGCGAGAAGTCTACTTTAAGGAAAGCCACTGTCTGATTTCCCCATTTCTCTTTCTCTCATTAATATAGATTCTTGGATTCTTATTTTATTCAGTGGCTATAACTTGTTACTGTTCTTTTTTTTTTTCTTTTGAGACAGTCTCGCTCTGTTGCCAGGCTGGAGTGTAGTGGTGCGATCTTGGCTCACTGCAACCTCTGCCCCCCGGGTTCAAACCATTCTCCTGCCTCAGCCTCCCGAGTAGCTGGGATTACAGGCAAGCACCACCACGCTCAGCTAACTTTTGTATTTTTTTAGTAGAGATGGGGTTTCACCATGTTGGCCAGGATGGTCTCAATCTCTTAACCTTGTGATATGCCAGCCTCGGCCTCCCAAAGTGCTGGGATTATAGGCGTGAACCATCCCGCCCAGCCACTTATTACTGTTCTTATGTTGGTACTCCAATTATCCCAGATTTGGCCAGTGAGGGGCCTTCAAGCTGGCTCCCTTTGACATGTCCTCATTTTATTTTCTGAGTGCTTCCTTACTTTTGGACACAACAAGTTGTTCCAGGTCATCTTGTACATTCCTGCCGTAGCCCTGAAACCAGCCCTGTTTTCAAGAAGACTTTGTTCCTTTTTGTGGAGAAAGGTATCTCAGAAATCAAGATCTGGGCAGAGATTCTTTAATTTTGAAGTTAGTTGCAATCATAAAATCCAGGAGAATATGTTTCAATTTTTATAAATCATCATATTTATGCCATCCTCCCACCTCCTAGTGGTAAAAAGCCAGGAAACATTTAAGCTTTTTAAAAAAATTTTTCATATTTACTTGAACATAATTAATTCTGGCTATAATTATTAGAGAAGAATACTCAGTGCAAGAACAACTATGGGTCATAAGTCTCTAGATAACTACTCAAGTACAATATAACTTCAAAAAGGCTGGGCGTGGTGGCTCATACCTGTAATCTCAGCACTTTGGGAGGCCAAGGTGGGTGGATCTCTTGAGCCAAGGAGTTCGAGACCAGCCCGGGCAACATAATGATATGTTGTCTCTACAAAAATTACAAAAAATTAGCCAGGCGTGGTGGTTCACACCTGTAATCTCAGCTACTCAGGAGGCTGAGGTGGAAGGATCACTTGAGCCTGGGAGGTTGAGGCTGCAGTGAGCTGAGATGGTGCACTGCATTCCAGCCTGGGCGACAGAGTAAGACTCTAAGACTCTCTGTCTTGTTGTTTCTCTGTCTCTGTCTCTGATATATATATATATATATATATATTCTCAAAAGGAGTTTGTGATGGACAACTGCATAGGTTTTTAGATACCATAATCTATGGAACCCTGAAGATAAGTGTAATAAAACAAAGACCATCTCACTGAATTCATTTTAAAGAAACTGAATGAAAGCTTTAGAAAATAAACTTTTTGTAGTCTGATACTTGTTGCAAAAGATGTTTTGTTTTTTACAGTGGTGTGATATGTTGGAGACTGCTGTGGTAACACATTATTATTTTAATGTGATAAAAGTAGATGAACTATAAAATGTTTGACATAAGGACACCAATTTCTATTTTTAGTGAATGAAATGAAATACTGTCCCTTGATAACACAGATCTTTCAACACAACACACTTTTGAAATACTGAAGATGAAATAAATAAACATTATATTTTACATATGATAGTATTATCATATGTCCTGGGGGTAAAGATCAAATCTATTTATTTGTCAAGTATACAGGACTTAGTATTCATTCCCAATTGTATCATTGCAGGGGAATCACCTGGGACTTTTAAAATCCAGATTCCAGAGCATCACCCTGGTTCACTGAAACAGTGTGTCTCATTAACCAAGAATCTGTATTTTAAAAATCTCCTCAGATAATTCCCAGGCATTTGATCACCAGACTGGTTTGGGAACTACTGAACTTGTTAAAAAATACATTTTTACAGTGGTGCAAGTCTCATTATAGATACAAGTTGCCCAAGGGCAGGAATCGAGCTTATAAATTTTTACAAGCCCAGCACTAGTTGTGAGCATTACATATATTAATAGTAGGCATTCAATATATGTCTGTGAAAGAATTTTGACTTCAGATTTTATTGGTCACCAGAGGAGTCTTATTATTAGTTTGTACAGGAGATATAAACCTTCATTAGTGATATCATACATTTATGTGACTCAGAACACATTGCATAGCATCCTGAAAAACAATATTGAATTGATGGACAGATTTCTAATGTAGAATATAACCGTGTTTGGTTATGACCTTGAATTCTGCTAACTTACTCTATACTCTTGGAAATGAAGAAAGAGCTAGATGCGGTGGCTCACGCCTGTAATCCAAGCCTTATGGGAGGCTGAGGCAGGTGGATCACGAGGTCAGGAGTTCGAGACCAGCCTGGCCAAAATGGTGAAACCCTGTCTCTACTAAAAATACAAAAATTAGCTGGGAGCAGTAGCGGGCACCTATAATCCAAGCTACTCAGCAGGCTGAGGCAGGAGAATCACTTGAACCTGGGAGGTAGAGGTTGCAGTGAGCCGAGATTGTGCCACTGCATTCTAGCCTGGGTGACACAGCAAGACTCCGTCTCAAAAAAAAAAAAAAAAAAAAAGAGAAATGAAGAACGAATACTCACATCTTATATTTATTTGTATAAGATTGGCCTAGTCTGTAAATTGTCTCTGTCTTGTTCTCCTTTCCATTAAATGTTCTACTTGATGCCAAAATGACTAGACAAAATATACAATAGTATTTAACATTTGTATGGTTTAAAACAGTGGTTCTCAAAGTGTGGTCAAAGACTACTCAGGGTTTCCTGAAACCCTTTCTAGTAATCTGTAAGGTCAAGACTGTTTTCTTACTAATACACTGTTATTTGCCTTACCGCTCTAATTCTTTCTTGAGTATATGATAGAGTTTGCCAGAGGCTACATGATGTGTAAGAGTGCAAACATTTAATGCAGAAAAGATACAAGAATCTGTCTTCTATTAAGCCAGACATTAAAGAAATTTGCAGCCGGGCACAGTGGCTCATGCCTGTAATCCCAGTACTTTGGGAGGCCGAAGTGGGTGGATCACGAGGTCAGGGGTTTGAGACCGGCCTGATCAACATGGTGAAACCCCGTCTCTACCTAAAAATACAAAAAAATTAGCCAGGCGTGGTGGCATGCGCCTGTAATCCCAGCTACACAGGAGGCTGAGGCAGGAGAATCACTTGAAACTGGGAAGCAGAGGTTGCAGTGAGCCGAGATCGTGCCACTGCACTCCAGCCTGGGCAACAGAGTGAGACTCTGTCTCAAAAAAAAAAAAAAAAAAAAGAAAGAAAGAAATTTGCAATAATGTAAAACCATGCTACTCTGTTTTTTTGAAGTTGTTTTTCTCAAGAATACATTATTTATGTCAACATATAATGGATCTATTATTTTTAAATGACTAAGTACACATTAAAATAATTTCAATTTTAATTTTCTTTCTTTTCTTTTTCTTTTTTTTTTTTTGAGACCGAGTCTTGCTTTGTCACTCAGGCCCAGGCTGGAGTGCGGTGGCGTGATCCTGGTTCACTGCAACCTCTGTCTCCTGGATTCAAGCGATTCTCCTACCTCAGCCTCCTGAGTAGCTGGGATTACAGGTGTGTGCCACCACGCTGGGCTAATTTTTGTATTTTTAGTAGAGACAGGGTTTCACCATGTTGGCCAGGCTGGTCTGAAACTCATGACCTCAGGTGATCTGCTGCCTCTGCCTCCCAAAGTGCTGGGATTACAGGCATGAGCCACTGTACCCGGCCTCAATTTTAATTCCTCATATGCTAAATTAAAAAAAGTTTATAGAGACAGGTTCTTGCTCTGTTGCACAGGCTGGAGTGCAGTGGCATGATCATAGCTCACTGTAGCCTCGAAGTCCTGGCCTCATGTGATCCTCCCATCTCAGCCTCTCAAAATGCTGAGATTATAGGTATTAGCCTCTGCCTGGCCGAATATGGTAAATATCGATAGGTATAACGCACATAAATAAAAGTTATTTTGAGTCCTCAATAATTTTTAAGTGTATAGGGGTCCTAAGACCAAAACGTTTGAGAAACAATGATTTATGTTTTTAAATGTTATTTAATAGCTAGTTTGATGATTAGTTTTATATACACAAATGTTGCCTAAAATTAGAATTGAATTTCAGCAAATCTTTTTTTTTTCTGTTTTTTTTGAGATGGAGTCTCGCTCTGTCGCCCAGGCTGGAGTGCACTGGCATGATCTCGGCTCACTCTAAGCTCTGCCTCCCGGGTTCCCGCCATTCTCCTGTCTCAGTCTCCCGAGTAGCTGGGACTACAGGCGCCCACCACCACGCCCGGCTAATTTTTTGTATTTTTAGTAGAGATGGGGTTTCACTGTGTTAGCCAGGATGGTCTCGATCTCCTGACGTCGTGATCCGCCCGCCTCAGCCTTCCAAAGTGCTGGGATTACAGGCGTGAGCCACCGTGCCCGGCTTGAATTACATCATTTAAGAGTAGAAGCCTCAGAGGCCTTAGGTCAGGTCTATGTCCCGCTACTGCATGTACTGCATTATCTAGGGGTGTTAGCCCGCTTCCCTACCTGCAAATGAATAAAACAGTATCCACCCTAGAGTGGTTGTAGACAAACACTGGGTTGTATGTAAAGCGCTAGCACAGCGCCATGAACACAGTCATTTATTGTACTTACGTTAGTTGGGTCTGAGAAGAAATGGAGAAAACAGAGTTGATTCTGCTTACTTCACAATTTACCCCAGGGATGGTTTTGTTGGCTTTGTTTCAATGGTTGTTGCCTTTTCCACAGCTCTGCTACGTAAATTCTTGAAAAAAAAATTATTTGAAAACTTCTCTGGGACCGGCGCGGTGGCTCGCACTTGTTAATCCCAGCACTTTGGGAAGCCGAGACGGGAGGAGTTTGAGACCAGCCTGGCCAACATGGCGAAACCCCGTCTCTACTAAAAATACAAAAATTAGCCGGGCGTGGTGGGACGCGCCTGTAATCTCAGCTACTCGGGAGGCTGAGGCATAAGAATCACTTGAACCTGGGAGGAGGAGGTTGCAGTGAGCATCACTGCACTCCATCCTGGGTGACGGCGAGAGACTCTGTCTCAAAACAAACGAACAACCAACCAACCAACGCGCCCCTGAACCCCCCCCCCCCCCGCAAATTCTCTGGTATTATAGTCATATTTCCATCCTATTTCCACAGCAGGGGTGAGGATCCTTTCCTATCCCATTTTTCTGATAAAAACACCTTCTTCAGCCGGGCGCAGTGGCTCACGCCTGTAATCCTCGCACTTTGGGAGGCCGAGGTGGGCGGATCACCTGAGGTCGGGCGTTCGAGACCAGCCTGACCAACATGGAAAAACCCCGTCTGTACTAAAAAAACAAATTAGTAGGGCGTGGTGGCGCATGCCTGTAATCCCAGCTACTCGAGAGGCTGAGGCAGGAGAATCGCTTGAACTTGGGAGGCAGAGATTGCAGAGAGCTGAGATCGCTCCATTGCACTCCAGCCTGGGCATCAAGAGTGAAACTCTATCTCAAAACAAACAAACAAACAAACAAACAAAAAACACATTCTTCAAGGGAAAACTTTTTTTTAGTGGCTTCTAGAGACTATAAACTCTGCAATAATATTAGTCTGCAAATAAAACACCTGAAAAACCCATCCAGTAGAGGAAGTGGTGAAGGTTTCTAAATCCAAAAAAGGCTCAAGGTTATGAAACAGGAACATTTAATCTCTGATAAAACCTAAACGGAGTTGGAAAGAAACAATTTCCAGCGCACTGTAGTCCAGTTTTCTTTTCACGAACTCCTTTTTGCTTAGCCAACACGAAAACGGGTACCGACAAGGTGTTACAAGCCACAATAAATTTCTCAACAGATTCCTATGACCCTTGTGGAGGGGAAAAAAAACAGAAGAAATGCCCGAGAGCTTCTGGGAGCGCTCCAGCTTTCCCGCCTAAACGCTGAGGGGAGTAAGGGTGAGTGACGGGGCTAGGGCGGGGCCGGAGGCTGGGGCGTGGCGCGTTGATTTCCTCGCCCCTCCCCATTCCTTTTCCTCTGTGCCCCTCCCACACGCCTGTCGCCACGATCCCGACAGGCCCAGCGGCTAGGAGAGTCACGTGAGAGTGGGCGGAGGGGGTGGAGGTTTGTCTCCGCTGTTTCATCTCTATGGCTGTCAGAGGTGGGCGGCTTTGACCGAGAAGCTGCTGGAGCTCGTGTTTGGACGCGTGAGTCTCGGACTCTGGAGGGTATGAGGAGACAGCAATTTAGGGAAGGCGAAGGGGAAGGGGGTTGGCGAGACAGCCTTAGGGAACTGGGCTCCGAGGCTGGCCGTTTGTCCGCCCCGGGCATCCGGCTACTTCTCGCGTCTGGCGGGATACCTGTCTCTCCCTGATGCGCTCAGCTTTTGGTGATGAGAGGAGTCCGTAGTCTTGCTTGCCTCCCGTCCTCCACTTTCCTTCACCCCAACCCATCCCTTCTCCCGTCCCGGGAGAACTTCTCCCAGTGCCGGGTTCCCAACTTGGCGCCGACGCCCCCCTCCTCACAGGCGACTGGGACACTCTGGTAGCCTTGACTGGCTCTCCTGGAATTTGTGATGTGGTTGGAAGTGGGTGCGGGAGTTCACAGATGGATTTCTAATACGGGGAAATATTAACCACTGAATCGAAATAACTGGAAAATCAGTGAGGACTCAAAGGAGCAATACAAAGTGCGGGCTACTCGGACTGTTCAGTTTTTATCTTTCCCAGCGCCTTTCCGTTTTCATTACGTTCTCCCTGTTTTCTTTTCACCGTCCCATTCTGGCCGGCCATAGGCTGTTTTGAGAAAGAGCTAGATGTTATTGACTCTATGTGAATGTTGGGAGAACAGTTTAAAACAAACAGTAAAATATTTTGTTCTCCCTGTGGTACCTTAGAAACGCCCATTTTCTTCCTATTTATCAATAAATGTTTCTATCGCACTTGTTTGGGTGGCTTCTTTGATACGCCTTTGTTTATATTAGAACATCACTTTGGGGCACGTAGGGAAGTGATCGAGCAGTATAAGAAAGGAGTTTGCGTTTCATTAGGTGAAACAAGTTCGGTGTTGATAGCTGTAGGAGAGTTTAGGTTTCATTGGACCATATGACAAATAATAAACGTCAGCATCTTGAGACAAAGGTGTTGGCCAGAATGACCCACCTACTGTGTTTCTGGTGTGGACCAGGTAATGACCTTTTTGAATATTGCCTTATCCTAAAAACTTTAGAACCCATTGCCACTTGTCTGTAAGAAGGTGGCTTTTGCCTCAAGCTACTCTTTGTCCCCACCGTTGGTTTGTCCCTGATTGTCTCTTCCACTTAAGAACATCACTCTGGCTACCTAATATATCAAGCAAGTGTCTCTGACATCTTCTGAGTGTCCTTACTGAGAGTCATAAAACATAATATTAACAAAAAGTGAATATTCTGGAGTGGCTTGTGTGCCTGGGGAGAAAGGGAAAGAATGATAGAAACTAATAAAGGCTAATAAATGCAAGAGAACAAAAGTGTTTATTGCTGTCTTCCTTTATATTTACTATATTCAGTAGATTGTTTACATTCCTAAGAAGTGCATCTTGAGACTAACTTTCCTGTATTTAAGAATAAAACAGGCTGGGTGTGGGGTCCCAGGCCCATAATCCCAGCACTTTGGGAGGCCAGGTGGATCCCTTGAATCCAGGAGTTTGAGACCAGCCTGGGCAACATGGCAAGACCATCTCTACAAAACACAAAAATTATCTGGGTGCATGCCTGTAGTCCTGGCTACTTGGGAGGCTGAGACAGAAGAATGGCTTGAGCCCTTGAGGTTGAGGCTGCAGTGAGCGGTGATCGTACCATTGCACTCCAGCTTGGGCGACAGAGCGATACCCTGTCTCTTAAAACAACAACAAAAGAATAAAACGATATGAAATTTCTCCATAATGCAATATTATGCAAAATAATTATAACTGAAATATTTAACTGACCAACTCCTTCAGATCTTACGCTATTCGGAGTTATGGGACTAATATAATTGATAAAGCTTTTTTGAACCCAATTTTGCCACTTTCAGTCTTTAAAGTTAGCTTTATCTCTTGAGCCATTTTTACAATGGCTGCAGCACTTGCTGAACATTAACCATTTTTTCCATATACAGTTGTTTAATGTATCCCTTTTAAAATGAGAACCAGTTTTTAATTAATTAATTAAATGGAGATGGGGTTCAGCCATTTTGGCAAGGCCGGTGCTTTTGTTGGGGGGTGGGGACGGAGTCTCACTCTGTTGCCCAGGCTGGAGTGCAGTGGTGTGATCTCGGCTCACTGCAACCTCCGCCTCCTGGGTTCAAGCAATTCTCCTGCCTCACCCTCCCGAGTAGCTGGGACTACAGGCGCGGCAACACATCCGGCTAATTTTTGTATTTTTAGTAGAGATGGGGTTTTACATGATGGCCAGGCTAGTCTCGAACTCCTGACCTCAGGTGATCCACCTGCCTCAGCCTCCCAAAGTGCTGGGATTACAGGCCTGAGCCACCACACCTGGCCTGCCCAGGCTAGTCTTGAACTCCCAGACTCAAGCGATCCTCCTGTCTTGGCCTCCCAAAGTGCTGGGATTACAGGTACAAGCCACCATGCCTAGCCACTAGAACCAGTTTTTTTAAAAAGGTTTACTCAACCGTTTTTTCCACTCATATTTTCTTTTTTTCTTTTCTTTCTTTCTTCTCCCTCTTTCTCCCTCCCCTCCCCTTCCCTTTTATTTTCTTGTCTTTTTTTTGAGATGGAGTCTTGCTCTGCCTTTCTTGTCTTTTTGACAGAGTTTCACTCTGGTTGCCCAGGCTACAGTGCAATGGCGCGATTTTGGCTCACTGCAACCTCTGCCTCCGGGGTTCAAGCGATTCTCCTGCCTCATCCTCGCAAGTAGCTGGGATTACAGGAGTGTGCCACCACGCCCGGCTAATTTTTGTATTGTTAGTAGAGATGGGGTTTTACTATGTTGGCCAGGCTGGTCTCGAACCCCTGACCTCAAGTGATCTGCCCGCCTCAGCCTCCCAAAGTGCTGGGATTAGAGGTGTTTACATTATGGAAAATACAATATTGAAAGTCAAAGTCCTAATTTATCTTTTCTCTTACTACCAGGTAACCACTAGTTCCCTTTGCATATTTGGGATTCAGTGTGGAAAAGTAATTAAGGCTCTGGAGTCAGATTCCCCGGGAAAGATTGCAATACCAGCACTAGGCTTACTTCCTTCAACCTCAGAAACCCAAGAAGAAAGAGAACTTCCCTTTCTCGATAGTTCTAGTGCACCACTGTATGGTAGTTTCATTGACCTAACTTGGGTCTTTGCCCATCCTAGAGGCAGTCCCTGTGGCCAGAGTGATGGAATGCTTTGTGTGGCTAGGCTTGGAATTTGTCCCCAGCCTGGAGTGGGGAGGAGAGGGATATAGTTTGAAGCCATTTGAATTAAGGTGGGTGACAGTTCCTAAAGAAAAATTGAGGTGATACTTTCTGGAGAAGAGAGATTGGTTGCTGGACAGGCAGAAACAACAGATGTTCACTAAAATAATTTTCATGGTTTTTTTTTTTCAATTAAGAGAACTTGGGGCCAGGCGCGGTGGCTCACGCCTATAATCCCAGCACTTTGGGAGGCTGAGGCTGGCAGATCATGAGGTCGGGAGATTGAGACCATCCTGGCTAACATGGTGAAACCCCGTCTCTACTGAAAAAAAAAAAAAAAAGCCGGGCGTGGTGGCAGGCACCTGCAGTCCTAGCTACTCCGGGGAGGCTGAGGCAGGAGAATGGCATGAACCCCGGAGGCGGAGCTTGCAGTGAGCCGAGATCATGCCGCTGCACTCCAGCCTGGGTGACAGAGCAAGACTCTGGCTCAAAAAGTAAATAAATAAATAAATAAATAAGAGAACTTGGTTTCCTTTTGTAATATAAAAAATTGTATTTACAGTTTATGTGTTGATTTTTTCTGTTTTTAATGCCTATTATTATAATAACTTAAAGAACTTGAAAAAATTTAAACTCTTCCAGTGTGTGTATCTGTACTGTTATTACATGTTTAGTACCTCTGCTCTGGAATATTCAGGTTTTATAACTTTAAATATATTATGTATTGGCCAGCTTGTTAAAATAAATTCTTGATATTTTTATTACTGTGGGTGAACTTGATTAGTAACTGCAGTTAATAAATAGTAAATAAAAATGTTTTAAATATTTAAATACATGTTGCAGATATGATTAAATGCTTGGTTCTTTTCATTATTTTATGTTTAAAAATCTGTTAGTATAGAAACCACCTTATTTTTTTATTATTATTTTTTGAGACGGAGTTTTACACTTGTCGTCCAGGCTGGAGTGCAATGGCGCGTTCTTGGCTCACTGCAACCTCCGCCTCTTGGGTTCAAGCAATTCTCCTGCCTCAGCCTCCCGAGTAGCTGGGATTACAGGCACCTACCACCACGGCTGGCTATTTTTTTTTTGTATTTTAAGTAGAGATGGGGTTTTACCATGTTGGCCAGGCTGGTCTTGAACTCCTGACCTCGGGTGATCTGCCAGCCAAAGTACTGGGATTACAGGCGTGAGCCACTGCGCCCATCCAAAACCACTTTATTTTGGACGTGTTATGTAAAATAAATTACCATAATTATAACTAATTGCTGTTACTGGGTGTTAACTTTAAAATTATAGTTAACACTAGTTTTGTATCTTTATGCCTTATTCTGATGGTTTATCATTAAAACAATTTTTTTTTTCTCTAGAAACAGGGTCTCACTATGTTGCTCAGGCTGGTCTCAATCTCCTGGGTTCAAGCATTCCGCCTGCCTTGGCCTCCCAAAATATAGGGATTATAGGCATGAGCCACCATGCCTGGCCAGTCATGCTTTAAGAGCACGACAGAGTGGATACCTGTAGATAAGATACCTGTGGGTAAAACAGGTAACAGAATGTTAGTTGAAAAAACAAAAAAAGGTAGCTGTGGAATTGGACAACTGTGAGAAGTGATTGACATTAAATATAATAACCTGTCGTTGAAAAGTTAAATATTGCCACATCGTGGGAGAGGTGTTTTAGTTCTGTTTATGAGGCAAGAAATGGCTAGAAGTAGACTCATCTATTTTTCCCCAAACTAACAGGGTGATCAATTTTTTGCAGATCATAAATGTTTCCTAGACTAATATTAAGTTCAAGATGGGTTTTACTATGAGAAAAGTAAAACTTTAGTGTAATATTTGAAAAAGATATCCTCAACAGTTAAGGATACAAATAATCCTTGCATTTCTCTTCAAAGTGATTTAATGTTGCTTATTTAAAACTTGAAGTGCTTGGCCAGGTGCAGTGGCTCATGCCTGTAATCCCAGTACTTTGGGAAGCTGAGGCGGGAGAATCACTTGAGGTCAGGAGTTCGAAACCAGTCTGGGCAACATGGTGAAACCCTGTCTCTACTAAAAATACAAAAAATTAGGCAGGCATGGTGGCACACTCCTGTAATCCCAGCTGCTTGGGAGGCTGAGGCATGAGAATTGCCTGAACCCGGGAGGCGGAGGTTGCAGTGAGCCGAGATGGCACCACTGTCCACCAGCCTGGGCAACAGAGTGAGACTCCATCTCAAAAACAACAAAAACTTAAAGTGCCTATTCTAATAACCTTGCTTGGACAGTTAATTTGGATTTGGTGTCTGTTATAAGCAAAATTTATAATTTAGAATTTGCTTTTTAAAATTTGTTCTATGAGTATGGGAATTAGCAAGCTTTTTTTTTTCCTTTTTTTAAAAAAAAGTAAACATGAGTACTTTGCCTACCATCCTAAGAAGATTGAGTCAGCACTGTAATACAGCACAAAAGGGTATTAGAATCTAGCTCTAATGTATCCTTCTCCCCTTTTTACTCATTTTCCCATGTTCTAGTCAGAATGAGACACTTTTTGTTCCCCGTGTTCGCCATGTCTTTTTGTGTCTTTATGCCTTTACATAGGCTATTTGTTGTTCTTGGAATGCCTCTCCACCATTCTGCCATCTCCCAACTGGTGAGCTGCTGTTCATCGTTAAGCTAGATTAATGAATTATTGTTCAGTATGTAGAACCTCCCTCTACCCTCAGGTGGTTATTTTCCTTGTTGGTTCTCATAATTTATCTGTTTAAAGTAGTCTTCTTATTTTGTGGAGCAATTGTATGTATTGTCTGTTAGATTGAGTGATTCTTGATGCCAGAAACTGGGTCTTATTCATCATCATATCCTGAGTACATAACAGAGTCTTTGTCAAATATATAAGCTCAGAGCATGTTTGGTGAATAAATGAGTAAGTAAGATATTTCATCTGCTTTATTTATTTATTTATTTATTTGAGACAGAGTCTTGCCCTGTTGCCCAGGCTGGAGTGCAGTGGCACATTCTCGGCTCACTGCAAACCCCGCCTCCTGGGTTCACACCATTCTCCTGCCTCAGCCTCCTGAGTAGCTGGGACTACAGGTGCCTGCCACCACGCCCGGCTAATTTTTTTGTATTTTTAGTAGAGACAGGGTTTCACCGTGTTAGCCAAGATGGTCTCGATCTCCTGACCTTGTGATCTGCCTGCCTGAGCCTCCCAAAGTGCTAGGATTACAGGTGTGAGCCACTGGGCCTGGCTAATATTTCATTCGTTTTAAAAGTCAGAATAGAAAAAGGATATAATCCAACAAAGTAAGTCTGTACTTTGTAACCTTTATCAGTCTGATATATTTAGAGAATTTATCTGGACACATCTAGAAAATTCCATCCACATATTCTACCACATATCAACAAACAGGTTTCTAATATGTATCGAGACACTGAAAGGAGAGATGAAAATATGTTCTATTCTTCACGGACCTTACAGCCTAGTGGGGGAAAACAGACAAATGAACCCATAATTACAATTTAAATTTAAGCTCATTAAAAATAAAATAAAAAATTCAGTTTCTCTTAGTTTTACCAGACATATTTCAGATGCCCAGTACTCACATATGGGTAGTGGCTATTGTATTGAACAGCACAGATACAAAATATTTCTGTCATCGCAACATGTTCTACTTGACAAGAGCTGTGATGGAACATTATAATTAAACGAATCTGCATTCTCTAGTTTGAGATGGTAGTTAATTTCATTTCGACCAAGTTTCTTGTGCTTTTTCAATTAAAATTCACTTTTAGATTTGAAAGTTGTATTTCTTAAAATTTTAGGCAGATTTTATTGTAATATATTTCAAATAAAATAGCATTATTATTTTTTTCAGGTCTTTGACCTGTAATAGCATTTAAATTAAGCAATCTTAGAATTTGATTTTCAATTTAAGCATTGATATTATCTGATATTTTATGCTAATAAGTCGTGAGATGGTATTGAAGCATAATGGTTAAGTGCAATGCCATTGGGAGCCAGGGGCAGTAGCACACACCTGTAGTGTCAGCTATTCTGGAGGCTGAGGTGGGAGAATTGCTTGACCCCAGGAATTCAAGACCAGCCTGGGCCACATAGTGAGACCTCATTTCAAAAAAATAGTAAAGATACACAATTATTTTTAGAAAACAATGTGTTTGTGATCAGAGAAACCTGCCCCTGCCATGCTATAACCTTAGGCAAACTGGTAGTTGTGTTTTTTTTTTTTTTTTTTGAGACGGAGTCTGGCTCTGTTGACCAGGCTGGAGTGCAGCGGTGTGATCTCGACTCACTGCAGCCTCCACCTCCCAGGCTCAAGCGATTCTCCTGCCTCAGCCTCCCTAGTAGCTGGGATTACAGGCATGCGCCACCACTCCTGGCTAATTTTTGTATTTTTGGTAGAGATGGAGTTTTACCATGTTGGCCAGGCTGGTCTCTAACTCCTGACCTCAAGTGATCTGCCCACCTTGGCCTCCCAAAGTGCAAGGATTACAGGCTTGAGCCACTGCGGCCAGCCTAGGCAAACTTTTTAACAGATTCGAGCTTTGCTGGTTTTTTGTTGTTGTTTTGAGTTGGGGTCTCGTGCTGTCACCCAGGCTGGAGTGCAGTAGTGTGACCACAGCTTACTGTACCTTCAAACTCCTGGGCTCAAGCAATCCTTCCATGTCAACCTCCTGAGTAGCTAGGACTATAGGTGTGTGCCACCACACTTGGCTAATTTTTAACTTTTTTGTAGAGACACAGTCTTGATATGTTGCACAGGCTGGTTTCAAACTCCTGGCCTTAAGTGACCCTGCCGCCTCGGCCTCCCAAAGTTCTGGGATTGTATTTTTAGTAGAGACAGGTTTTCTACATTACAGGTGTCAGCCCCCATGCCCAGCAAGCTTTGGTGTTCTTATCAGTGAAATGGGAGTAATAATATTTACCCCAAAGGATTACTGAGGATTAAATAAGGTAATGGATATCAGGTACTTAGCATAGTACCCCTCACAGAGTAGTGTTTATTGAATGCTAGGATTAAAAAGAATTTAAACTATCAGTTGTTCAATTTTTTTTAAATTGAGGAAATTGGAGTATGGACTGGTGTTAGATCATACTAAGGAATGGTTAAATTTGTTGAGTATAACTGACACGATTATGTGGGAAAGAAGTCCATATTTTTGGAGAGACATACAAAAATATATAGCAGTGAAATGATATAATATTTGAGTTGCCTTAAAATAATTCAGAGAAAGAGATGAATAAAAGGGACAAAAAAAATTGGTCTTCCATTTCTGGTGAAGAAGTAGTAACAGGGACTAGGTTTACCTTCCTGCCTGAAACAGCTAAAAAAGCAGACAAAAATGTGTAAAACAGTGGTTGTCTAGATTTTGAACATTGTGCAGCAAAGGAGAGTAATCCCTGAAAGATAGAAATGAGATGAGGTATATGATTGCTCTGGCTTGCTGCCTAGACAGTTTTCCAGCTGCAGAACAGGGACAGGGAACCCAGGCAGAGCACAATAGTTTCCCTTAATTGAGGGAGTCTGGGGAGGCCAAAGTATCTGGAGTTTGCAGGGCAGAAAACTGGAGATAGCTGCAGAGAGGGAGAACTTCAGAGAACTGCAGAGGATCCCTCTCAAGTATTCTGCTGAGAACCAATCAGTGGATATATGTAAGGAAACTTTCTGAGGCTAGGAAGATAGTCACTTGAAAAGATCAGATAAAACAATGCTTGCCGAATTAGGAATAGTGGTTTTTTTTTTTTCAGCAACCAGAGTGGAAACCATCCTTACAGGTCATTACATTATGTAGTCTTTTTTTTTTGAGACGGAATTTCGCTCTTGTTGCCCAGGCTGGAGTGCAATGGTGTGACCTCGGCTCACCGCAACCTCTGCCTCCCAGGTTCAAGTGATTCTCCTGCCTCAGCCTCCCAAGTAGCTGGGATTACAGGCACGCACCACCACGCCTGGCTAATTTTGTATTTTTAGTAGAGATGGGGTTTCTGTGTAGAGTCTCTTAAGGGTTTTGCCCTAACAGTGGGTAAATTAGCCTTGAACTAAATGCATCTCCAGTCCAGGCTGACAAAGATTAAAAGCAAGACCTGAAAGGGCCAAAACTGTTCCCTACTAA
Source organism: Hylobates moloch (assembly GCF_009828535.3). Classification (NCBI taxonomy): domain Eukaryota; kingdom Metazoa; phylum Chordata; class Mammalia; order Primates; family Hylobatidae; genus Hylobates; species Hylobates moloch. The sequence goes on from NW_026652328.1 coordinate 536,632, forward strand.
TTTAATCATGGCCCAGAAGAAAGCTCAAAAATAGTTTTAGGAATACAAGAAAGCACACAAGGTGAAATTCACAATGTCTGGCATCCAATCAGAAATTACTAGGCATGCAAAGAAGTAGGAAAATGTGACTCATACTGATGAGAAAAAAATTAGAAACCAAAACAGAAGTGACACAGATGATAGAATTAGTAAAGAGGGATTTAAAACAGGTTTTATAAGCATATTCCATATGCTCAAGAAACTAGAAGAAAGATTGAACATTTTTTTTTTTTTTTGAGATGGAGTCTCGCTCTGTCGCCCAGGCTGGAGTGCAGTGGCACAGTTTCGGCTCACTGCAAGCTCCGCCTCCTGGGTTCATGCCATTCTCCTGTCTCAGCCTTCCAAGTAGCTGGGACTACAGGTGCACGCTGCACACCCGGGTAATTTTTTGTATTTTTAGTAGAGACAGGATTTCACCATGTTAGCCAGGATGGTCTCGATCTCCTGAGCTTGTGATCCGCCCTCCTCAGCCTCCCAAAGTGCTGGGATTACAGGCGTGAGCCACCGTGCCTGGCTAAGACTGAACATGTTAAATAGAGACATGGAAGGTATAAAAAGACTCAAATTGAACTTTCAGAGATGGAAACTATAATGTCTGAGATGAAAAATACATTTAATGGGATTAATGGCAGGTTAGACATCAGAGAAAAAAGCCTAAGCCCAGACTCATGAAATATAGAAAATAATCTATGCAGAATTCTTGCCAAAAATACTTAATTTGACTGTGATCTAACCTTTAGATGTAACTTCCAGTTTACAGGGAAAAAAAGGAATAGAGAAAGATTTAATACCACAGCACAGTGTGCCGTGGTGCTGTTGCTCACACCTGTAATCCCAGCACTTTGGGAGGCCAAGGCGGGAAGATTGCTTGAGGTCAGGAGTTCAAGACTAGCCTGGCCAAAGTGGTGAAACCCTGTCTCTACTAAAAATACAAAAATTAGCTGGGCATGGTGGCACATGCCTGTAATCCCAATTTCTGGGGAGGCTGAGGCACAAGTATCACTTGAGCCCAGGAGGCAGAGGTTGCAGTGAGCCAAGATCATGCCACTGCACTCTAGCCTGGGCGACAGAGTGAGACTCCATCTCAAACAAACAAACAAACAAACAAAAAACAAAACCACACCACAAGGAAGCAATCAGACAAATCCACAGTGTGAAAAATGCTGCAATATATTTGCCCTTTTCAGAAATTAGGGTTGTGCTGTGATTGTACAACATGGTGAGTGTATATGCCACTGAATTGTATGCTTAAAAGTGGTCAAAATGGTCAATTTTCTGTTATGTGTATTTTAGCACAGCTTAAATATTTACCATTTTAATAATTTCTAAGTGTACAGTGGCATTAAGTACATTCACATTGTTACGCAACAATCACTAGCATTCATTTCCAAAACTACTTCCCAAACTGAAACCCCATACTCGTTAAATGCTCATTCCTCATTTCCCTCTCCCTGAAACCTCTGGCATCCATCATTCTACTTTCTTTCTCTATGATTTGACTATGCTAGGTGCCTCATGTAAGTGAAATCACAAAATATTTGTCTTTTTTGGATTGGCTTGTTTCCCTTAGCCTAGTATTCTTCAGGTTCATCCATGTCGTAGCATATGCTAGAATTTCCTTACTTTTGAAGGTGAAATGGCATGATGAAATTTTGCCATGATTAAGAAAAAAGAAAGGCTGAATAATATTCCTTGTATGTATGTGTCACATTTTATCTATTCATCCATCAGTGGACACTTGGGTTGTTTCCACCATTTGGCTATTGTGCACAATGCTGCTTTGAGCATGGCTGTACAAATATCTATTCAGGTCCCTCCTTTAAATTCCTTTGGAAATATACCTAGAAGTGGAATTGCTGGATCATATGGTAATTCTATGTTTAATTTTTTGAGGAGCTGCCATACTTTTTCTATAGTGCCTGCACTATTTTATATTCCTATCAGCAGTGTTCAAGGGTTTCAGTTTCTACACATCCTTGTCAACACTTGCTTTTTTTTTTTAAATTTAAATAATAGCCATTTGAATGAGTATGGGTACATTTTATATTATGCATTTTTTTGTTTTGTTTTGTTTTTTTTTGGGGGGGGGACAGAGTTTTGTTCTTGTTGCCCAGGCTGGAGTGCAATGGCGTAATCTCGGCTCACTGCAACCTCTGCCTCCTGGTTCAAGCAATTCACCTGCCTCAGCCTCCTAAATAGCTGGGACAGGCGCCCACCACCACGCCCAGCTAATTTTTTTGTATTTTTAGTTGAGACAGGGTTTCGCCACGTTGGCCAGGCTGGTCTTGAACTCATGACCTCAGGTGATCCCCCCACCTCAGCCTCCCAAAGTGCTGGGATTACAGGTGTGAGCCACTGCACCCAGCCTATTATGTATATTTTAACACAACAAAAACTAGAGTTGTAAGGGGAGAAAAAGGTTATGTATGAGGAACTCTTCTACATTAAGAGAGACTGTCTAGAGAAAACCAAAGATAATGTGTCATATTTGTATGGATCCTGGTTTGAAAAATCAGCTGTAAATTTTGGGGAAGTTTATATGTGTTATAGTATTAGAAGATATTAGGTAATTATTATTTGAATAAATTTGATAATGTAGTTATGTAGGAGAAAATATTATAGTTGTGTAGGAGAATATTAAAATATGTAGGGGTATAGCCAGGTGTGGTGGCTCATGCTCATAATCCCAGAGCTTTAGGAAGCTGAGGTGGGAGGATTGCTTGAGGCCAGGAGTTGGAGACCAGCCTGGACAACATAGTGGGACCATGGCTCTACAAAAAATAAAAAAAAATTAGCCAGGCATGGTGGCACATCCCTGTAGTTCCTAGCTACTCGGGAGGCTGACACAGGAGGACTACTTAAACCTAGGCGTTTGAGGCTGCAGAGTGCTATGATCATGCCACTGCACTACAGCATGGGTGACAGAGCAAAACCCTGTCTCTAAAAACAAAAAATTAGGGATAAAGTGTTTCTCCTAATGATGTCTGTAATTTACTTTGAAATGATTCAACATAAAAAATAGTTTGATGACTAGCTATATAGATAAATAGATGAAGCAAGTATATCAAAATGTTAATTGTTGAATTTAAGTAATGCACATAGGGTGTTAATAGTAGTCTGAAATTTCCTGCATGTTTGAAAGTTTTAAAATAAGCTATAAAGGTTTGATGTTAATTTTTTTTCTGAAAAAGAGGCCATTTAAACAACTTGCTTTTTATTTTTATAAATAATTACTTTTAATCTTTAATATTTCTAGTTTTTCTTTATATTATGGATTTTGTCTTATAGATACTGCATCTTTTCTCTCTCTCTTTTTTATTCTTTGTATGTCATTTGTATGCATTTTAGGAAGTGAATTGTGTGTTGTCTTCACCAGTGGAGTATGCATTCTTCATATATATATCCCAACTTTTTTTTTTTGAGACAGGGTCTCACTCTGTCACGCAGGCTAGAGTACAATGGTGCAATCATAGTTCACTGCAGCTTCAAACTCCTAGGCTCAAAGGGTCCTCCTGCCTCAGCCTCCTGAACAGCTACGACTACATGCATGTGCCACCTTGCCTGGCTAATTTTTTAAAATTGTTTTTTGTGAGACAGGGTCTTGCTATCTTGCCCAGGGTGGTTAGGAACTTCTGGCCTCAAGTGATCCTCCTGCCTCAGCCACCCAAAGCTCTGGGATTATAGGCATGAGCCACTAAGCCTGGCTATATTCCAACCTTTTGAAGGAGCAATTTGACTGTCAAAGCCTTGGCATGACTCCCATTACTCTTTTAGCCTAGAGGTTTTAATTTCATGCTCTACAGGAAAATGGCTTCTAACTCATTAATAATTTCCTTTTCGACTGCATGTTGTCTTTAGGCTCAGATTAAAGTCTGGTCAGCTCCTGAAATACTTTGTGTACTGTGTTAAGGTTCACGAAGTGTCATTTTTTTTTGGTTAAGAAAATAGATGGCAGACTCTAGTGCTACTGTGGGAAATCTGGAGTTCTACTATAAGAAATTAAACATTTTAGCCTAATGAGTCTGGGATTTTATTTATTTCTTTAAGCCTGTTTACTAGTTGATTTTCCCAATATTAAGCACATACACAGATTTCTTTCTGTAGTGTAGTTTGATAGGAAGACAATTAGGAAAGGAGTTACCAAATCTGGTTTCAGTTTCCAGTGTCGCTATTATCTAGCTTTGTGATTTTTTTTTTTTTTTTTTTTTTTTTTTTTTTTTGGTTGGTTAGTTTTTAAGAGATAAGGTCTCACTGTGTTGCTCAGGCAGGAGTGCAGTGGCTATTCACAGTCACTGTGTAGCACTGTAGCTTCAAACTCCTGGCCTCAAGCGATCCATCTGCCTCATTTTCCCAAGCAGCCGAGACTATAGGGACACACCGCAGTGCCCAGATAGCTTTGTGACAGTGATGGAGCTGCTTATCACCTCCCTGGCCTGTTCCCTCTCATACTGAAATTTTGAAAAATGTTAAGGTCTCTTTCAGCTCTAATATTCTAGTATATTACTCTTTTAGTCTTTTATTCTCAGTATTTGAGAGTATTGGGGCAGACCATGTACCTGTCATCAAAACTGGGTTTTTTTCTTTCTTTCTTTTCACTTTTATCTTAATTCTTAACGCAGGACTTTCTTTTTAGGGTTTTCTTTTTCTTTTTTTTTGAGATAGAGTCACTGCAGTCTTTGCTACCTGGGTTCAAGCAATTCTCCTGCCTCAGCCTCCCGAGTAGCTGGGATTACAGGCACGCACCACCACACCCAGCTAATTTTTTTATTTTTAGTAGAGACAGGATTTCGCCATGTTGGCCAGGCTGGTCTCCAACTCCTGACCTCAGGTGATCCGCCCGCCTCGGCCTCCCAAAGTACTGGGATTACAGATGTGAGCAACTGCGCCTGGCCTTTTTTTTTTTTTTTTTTTTTTTTTGAGAGGGAGTCTCGCTCTGTCGCCCAGGCTGGAGTGCAGTGGCACGATCTCGGCTCACTGCAAGCTCTGCCTCCTGGGTTCCCACCATTCTCCTGCCTCAGTCTCTCAAGTAGCTGGGACTACAGGCGCCCGCCACCATGCCCGGCTAATTTTTTGTATTTTTAGTAGAGACGGGGTTTCACCGTGTTAGCCAGGATGGTCTCGATCTCCTGACCTCGTGATCCTCCCACCTCGGCCTCCCAAAGTGCTGGGATTACAGGCGTGAGCCACCGCGCCCGGCCTTGTTTTTTTTTAAACAACAAAAATCTTAGTATTTTAATCCAGTTACTTGCCTACTTTTTTGTGGCAGCAGGAAGTTTTTCTTTGTACTGATAAATATATTTATTACAGTTTTTCCTTTGGCTAGTAAAGTAGAAATACAAGGTAAAGTAATGTATCATGTTGTATTACATAGTCTCCACTTGCCCCTCTGTATTCACCCTGTAACCTTCTCCACTCAGCTTTATGCTCCAAGAGGCTGCCTTTTGTAAACTACATCCATAAACTCTTTTCCTTTTGTTATCCAATAGGGTTTGGCAAAGACAGAAGGTGGGAGGACAGTGATGCCTGGGTGTGTATTTCCCTGGCTCCCTCCTTGTCGGTTGGTAATAATTGTATTCCTCTGCTGAAGGCCACACAGCTTCTGTCAGCTGTTTCCCAAAGCTGTAGCTACAGTTGACTGAGTTCTGGTAATTCCAGTACTACCTTCCTTGGCCCACTAAGGCCCACTATCTTCCCACTGTTTCTTATGTTCAGAGTGCTTTACTATCTCTTGTTGGTTTTTGTTAACTCTGCTTGTGTCTTTGCAAACAGTCTTTTTAGTAAATTCTCTCTAATTACACCATCCTTGGCAGTTTTTGTCTCTTAAAATTTTAAATCTCAGATAAATGATGAATCAGTTGCCATATTCCACATAATTTGGACTAGATATATTTTTTCTTTAAAAAAAGTGTCAAAATATATATAACATAAAATTTACTTTTTTAACTGCTTTTTTTTTTTTGGAGGGTATGTCACTCTGTCACTTATGCTGGAGTACAGTGGTGTGATCATAGCTCACTGTAGCCTCAAACTCCTGGACTCAAGTGATACCCCTGCCTCAGCTTCTCGAGTAGCTGGGACTACAGGTGTGTACCACCATGCCAAACCAATTTTTAAAAAATTTTTGTAGGGATGGGGTCTCGCTGTGTTGCCCAAGCTGGTCTTTTTTCTTTTTCTTTTCTTTTTTTTTTTTCTTAGATGGAGTCTCGCTCTGTCGCCTAGGCTGGAGTGCAGTGGTGCGATCTTGGCTCACTGCAACCTCCGCCCCTCCAGGTTTAAGCAATTCTCTGCCTCAGCCTCTGGAGTAGCTAGGAATACAGGCGCACACCACCACACCCAGCTAATTTTTTGTATTTTTAGTAGAGACGGGGTTTCACCATCTTAGCCAGGCTGGTCTTGAACTCCTGACCTTGTGATCCACCTGCCTAGGCCTCCCAAAGTGCTGGGATTACAGGCGTGAGCCACCGCGCCCGGCCACCTTTTTTTTTTTTTGAGACGGAGTCTGGCTCTGTTGCCCAGGCTGGAGTGCAGTGGTGCGATCTCGGCTCACTGCAAGCTCCGCCTCCCGGGTTCAGGCCATTCTCCTGCCTCAGCCTCCCGAGTAGCTGGGACTACAGGCGCCCGCCACCATGCCCGGCTAATTTTTTGTATTTTTAGTAGAGACAGGGTTTCACCGTGTTAGCCAGGATGGTCTCGATCTCCTGACCTCGTGATCCGCCCGCCTCAGCCTCCCAAAGTGCTGAGATTACAGGAGTGAGCCACCGCACCTGGCCTTCAAGCTGGTATTAAACTCCTGGCCTCAAGTGATCCTTCCCATCTTGGTCTCCCAAAGGGCGGGGATTACAGATGTGCGCTATCATGCCTGGCATGACCACTTTTTAATATGTACTTCATTGTCATTAAGTACATTCAGCGTGTCATGCAGCCATTGCCACTATCCATTTTCAGAACTTTGTCATCTTCTCAAACAGAACCTCTGAACCCATTAAACAATAACTTCCTATTTTCCTTCTTCCAAGCTCTTGGTAACCATTAGTCTACTTTCTGTCTCTGAACTTTTACTATTTTAGGTACCTCATATAAGTGGAATCATATGGTATTTGCTCTTTTGAATCTATCCATATTGTAGCATATGCCAGAATTTCCTTACTTTTAAATGGCTGAATAATATTCCATTGTGTATACATACTGTTAAAACACTTAACACAAATTAAATTTAACAGAGCTTAATTGAGCAAAGAATGATTTGTGAATTGGCCAGCCCTCAGAACCAGAATGGATTCAGAGCAACTCTGGGGCTGCTTCATGGTCAGGTAACATTGATAGAGAGAAAACAGGAGTGAGGTCCAGAAATGGCTGAATTGGTTACAGCTAGGAGTTTGCCTTATTTGAACTTGGTTTGAACAGTTGGGTGCCTGTGGTTGGATGAGACTTGGGTACTTGTTACAAGAGTAGGTGTATTTATACATCGTTAGGTTACAGCTAAGTATGGAGAAACATTTAGGCCAATCTTAAAATATGTACGGAGGCAGCTTTAGGCCAAACTTAGTTCGACTAACAATAGCTGCATTATTTTACATTCCCATCAACAATGCACAAAGGTCCCAATTTCTCCACATTTTCTCTGGAAAATATTCTAGTTTTTTGATAATAGTTACTCTGTTTTGGGTGTGAGTAATACCTCATTATGGTTTTAATTGGTTTTGATTTGCTTTTACCTAATGACTGATGATGTTGAGCATCTTTTCATGTGCTTATGGGCCATTTGTACATCTTTGGAGAAATGTCTATTCAAGTCCTTTCCTCATTTTTTGACAAGTATTCAAATGGTATTTAGATTAGACAAAAAGAAGCATTTCGGCCAGGAGAGGTGGCTCACACCTGTGATCCCAGCACTTCGGGCTGCCGAGATGGGTGGATCACTTGAGGCTAGGAGTTTGAGACCAGCCTGGCCAACATGGCAAAACTTTGTCTCTACTAAAAAAAGTACAAAAATTAGCGGGGCTTGGTGGCACATGCCTGTAATCCCAGCTACTCGGGAGGCGGAAGCAGGAGAATCGCTTGAATCCAGGAGGTGGAGGTTGCAGTGAGCTGAGATCACACCACTGCACTTCAGCTTGGGTGACACAGTGGACACCCTGTCTCAAAAAAAAACCAAAAAAAACCCCAAAAAGTTTATTTGATTAGAACAGTATAAAGGAAAAAACAATCTGCATAAGAAAAACAAAATTTTCTTCCTCTCTTTTTTTTTTTTTTTTGAGACAGAGTCTCGCTGTCGCCCCCGCTGGAGTGCAGTGGCGCGATCTCGGCTCACTGCAGGCTCTGCCCCCCAGGGTTCACGCCATTCTCCAGCCTCAGCCTCCCCAGTAGCTGGGACTACAGGCGCCCGCCATCTTGCCTGGCTAATTTTTTGTATTTTTAGTAGAGACGGGGTTTCACTGTGTTAGCCAGGATGGTCTCAATCTCCTGACCTCGTGATCCACCCGCCTCGGCCTCCCAAAGTGCTGGGATTACAGGCGTGAGCCACCGTGCCCGGCCACAAATTTTCTTCCTCTCTTTACTCTCACTCATAACACGCAGTCAGTCAGCACTTCACTGCCTACACCAGATGTGTGGATTGTTTCCCACACTAACCAATATCTGATACTAGTTGAATGTCCTACAATTCAGTTCAGTTCTGGTACTAACTAGAGTTAGTGTAGACCCCCCCACAGGTTAATGGTTAGGTCTCACTAAACTGTTCCCCCTTAGATGCTAATCACGTGCAGTAGGCTCCCAAGTTACCCAGTTCTGTCCAACCTCACTGCGAATTGGAGGTTCCCACAACCTCCTTCTTGGGTTTGGTCATTTGCTACAGCAGCTCACAGGACTCAAGAAAGCACTTGACTTACTATAACTTGCTTATCTTTTTTTTTTTTTTTTTTTTGAGACGGAGTTTTGCTCTTGTTGCCCAGGTTGGAGTGCAATGGTACGATCTTGGCTCACCTCAACCTCTGCCTCCCAGGTTCAAGCGATTCCCCTGCCTCAGCCTCTTGAGGAGCTGAGACTACAGGCGCACCACCACGCCCACATAATTTTTTGTATTTTAGTAGAGACGGGGTTTCACCATGTTGGCCAGGATGGTCTCGATCTCCTGACCTCGTGATCCACCCGCCTTGGCCTCCCAAAGTGGTGGGATTACAGGTGTGAGCCACTGCGCCCAGCTCCCTTTTTTTTTTTTTTGAAACAGAGTTTCACTCTTGTTGCCCAGGCTGGAGTGTAATGGTGCGATCTCGGCTCATTCCAACCTCCGCCTACCGGGTTCAAGCTATTCCCATGCCTCAGTCACCCGAGTAGCTGGGATTACAGGCTTGAGTAATGACGCCTGGCTAATTTTTGTATTTTTAGAAGAAACAGGGTTTCACCATGTTGGCCAGGCTGGTCTTGAACTCCTGACCTCCTGTGATCCGCCCGCCTTGGCCTCCCAAACTATTGGGATTACAGGCGTGAGCCACCGTGACCGGCCTATAACTTGCGTATCCTAAAAGGATAAAACTAAGAAACAGCCAGATGTAAGAGTTGCATAGGGCAAGGTATAGGGGAAGGGACCTGCCAGGCTCCTTATGCCTTCATGAGTTCACCAGCCTGGAAGCTGTTGGAATGGTCCTTTTAGGTTTTTATGGAGACTTCATTATGTAGGCATGATTGATTAAGTCGTTGGCAAGGATAATGTGCTCAATCTTCAGTCTCCCTCCTTTCCCTGGAGGCCAGGGCTGAAATCCCACCCAGACTGAAAGTACCAACTTTCTAATCACATGGTTGGTTGCACAGGAAACCAGCCCTCTCATCTTGGGATTATTTAGAAGCCCCCAACCCCACCATCAGTCATCTCATTAGGATAGAAAAAGACACATCACTTCAGAGGTTTCAAAGGTCTTAGGTGCTGCCAGGAAATGGGATGAAGACCAACATATATATTTCTTATTATATATATATATATATATTTTTTTTTTTTGCACACAAAAACAATAAACATTTTCTAAAAATACATACAAACAAAAAGATGCATATCAGACATATTAGGAAGGTTGCACATGGGAAGTCGGGGAATAGAAATGGGGGGTGGGAGTTAAAATAAATGTGAGAGGGACTTTATATGGATCAGTGATAATAACTCAATCCTCAATTTGACAAAGAAGAGGGAGAAGGAAGAGGAAGAAAAAGAAAGTGGGATAAAGGATCAGAAAGGGAGGAAAATAGAAAAAATTAGAGTATGACTCCAGGGTAGACCTGTTTTGTTGTCACTGAGTTGGTTGGTTGGTTTGTCTGTTGTATTTTTCATGTTTCACCATGTTGGCCAGACTGGTCTCGAACTCCTAGCCCGAAGTGATCAACCCGCCTCGCCCCCCAGAGTGCCGGGACCACAGGCGTGAGCCACCACGTCCAGCCCCCACATTGCTTCTGGCCTCCGTGGTAGACCTCCGAGACGGAGCGGCCGGGCAGAGGTGCTCCTCACTTCTTCCCAGACATGGGGCGGCCGGGCAGAGGCGCTCCTCACTTCCCAGACGGGGCGGCCAGGCAGAGACGCTCCTCACTTCTTCCCAGACGATAGGTGGCTGGGCAGAGGCGCTCCTCACTTCCCAGACGATGGGTGGCCGGGCAGAGGCGCTCCTCACTTCCCAGACGATGGG
>NW_026652328.1:552337-653094 GCF_009828535.3 Hylobates moloch
GCGGGGCAGCAGCGAGACGAGGAGATTGCAGCCCGGGCCACATATTTCTTATTATAAATCACAGTATTACAAATAGCAAGGATAGGTAAGTTCATGATTAAGTCTTACTTAAAGAAAAATTTTTTTTTGAGGCGTCGTTTTGCTCTTGTTGCCCAGGCTGGAGTATAATGGCGCGATCTCAGCTCACTGCAACCTCTGCCTCCTGGGTTCAAGAGATTCTCCTGCCTCAGCTTCCTGAGTAGCTGGAATTACAGACGTCCACCACCACACCCGGCTAATTTTTTGTATTTTCAGTAGAGATGGGGTTTCACTGTGTTGGCCAGGCTGGTCTCAAACTCCTGACCTCAGGTGATTCACCCACCTCAGCCTCCCAGAGTGCTGGGATTAGAGGCATGAACCACTGTGCCTAGCCTTACTTTTTAATTTTAATTAAATATTTGCATTGAAGGGAAGATATTTAGGTTTACATAGTTATGTAATATTTTAGTGAAATTTCTTTTTTTTTTTTTTTTTGAGATGGAGTGTTGCTCTGTCGTTTAGGCTGGAGTGCAGTGGCGCAATCTTGGCTCACTGCAACCTCCACCTCCCAGGTTCAAGCGATTCTCTTGCCTCAGCCTCCTGAGTAGCTGGGACTATAGGCATGCGCCACCATGCCCAGCTAATTTTTTTATTTTTAGTAGAGATAGGGTTTCACCATGTTGACCAGGCTGGTCTTGAACTCCTGACTTCAGGTGATCCACCCACCTTGGCCTCCTAAAGTTCTGGGATTATAGGCGTGAGCCACCATGCCCAGCCAGTGAAAATTATATTACTTAAATTATACAGTAGTTCCATGATATCTGTGAGGATTGGTTCCAGGACCCCCTCGGATACCAAAATCCACAGATGCTCAAGTCATTTAGATAAAATTGTGTACTATTTGCATATAACCTATGCACATCCTCCTGTATACTTTAAATCATCTCTAAACTACTCATATCTACTACAGTGTAACTGTTAGGTAAATAATTTAAATTATTATCACCATCAGCAGCATTCTTTCATATTACCTATTACCTTTCAAACTATCGTAGGGCAAACCCCACAGTTGGGATTCAACCCAGGAGGCCATGTGGATTCTTGGCTTTGCCCAAGAAGGAATTCAAGAGCAAGCATAGAGTAAAGTGAGCAAGTTTATTAAGAAAGTAAAGGGATAAATAGGTGACTACTTCATAGGCAGAGCAGCCCTCATGGGCTGCTGGCTGGCTTTATTCATGATTATTTCTTGATTATATGCTAAATATGGAGTGGATTATTTATGAGTTTTCTAGGGAACTGGGTGGGAAATTCCTGGAATTGAGAGTTCTTCCCTGTTTCTGACCATATAGGGTAACTTCCAGACATTGTTGTGGCATTCTTAAACTATCCTGGCGCTGGTGGGAGTTCCTTTTAGTATGCTAATGCATTATATTTAGCGTATAATAAGCAGTGAGTATGACGTTAGGTTGTTTTCGTTGTCATCTTGGTTTTCGTGGGGTTTGGCTGGCTTCTTTACTGCATCCTGTTTTATTAGCGGGGTCTTTGTGATCTGTATCTTATGAAACCAGTCCTGCCAAACTTCTTAAAACAAGTATTCATAATTTGCTGCATGTTAGGCATTGTACTCAGCATTTTACAAGTATTATTGCATTTAATTCTCATTATGGTCATTTGTGATAGTGTTATCATCTGTTTATGAAAGCACAGAGTTGCCATGTCAGGAATAAAACACACTTCTGATTGACTGCAAAACTGATGGCCAATAAGAGGTCAAGCTGGTTACGATCTGGTATCTAGAAATGATTAGCTAGATTACCTACGGTAAGACACTTAACTTTCTGAGCCTCAGCTTATTGAAACAGAACAAAACAAAATCTAACAACAGCAACACATATTTACCTATATGTTCAGTAGCACTTTCATTTGTGATCTTCTAATTTTGCTTTAAGTCCCAGAGTTTAAGACAACATCTTCAAGTAAGCAAGGGAGATTCTTGTTAAAAAGTACTTGAGCAATTAGAAATTGGAGTAAGTGTTAAAAAAAAAAAAAAAAGGCAGAAGGCCGGGCACACTGGCTCACGCCTATAATCCCAGCACTTTGGGAGGCCAAGGTGGGCAGATCGCCTGAGGTCGGGAGTTTGAGACCAGCCTGACCAACATGGAGAAACCCCGTCTCTACTAAAAATACAAAATTAGCCGGGCATGGTGGTGCATACCTGTAATCCCAGCTACTCGGAAGGCTGAGGCAGGAGAATTGCTTGAATCCAGGAAGTGGAGGTTGCAGTGAGCCGAGATCACACCATTGCGCTGCAGCCTGGACAATAAGAGCAAAACTCCGTCTCAAAAAAGGAAAAAAAAAAAAAAGGCAGGAAAGTATCCTGTGAAATACCTAATATTGTTATCAAGCCATGAACCTAGGTTTGTTTCTAGAGAGAATATAAATATAGATTGTTACAAAAGAGTATCTATAAAGATGTCTGTTGCTTTGAATGCTAAAAAAGTTCCATGGAATTTTTATGTATATAGGAAGAGACTTCCTTTAGCAGATGTGTGTGTGTGTGTGTTTGTGTATAAAATCCTTACAGATTGGCCCATACTACTAATTAGTTATTTGCTGTTAAATGAGACTATAACATGTCATCAACTCAGAGTGTTGAATTTCTGCCACAGAACTTAACTCTTTCAACCAATTGCCAATCACAAAAATTTTAAATCTACCTATAACCTGGAAGCCCCTGCTTTGAGTTGTCCTGCCTTTCCAGATCAAACCAGTGTACACCTTACAGGTGTTTTTTGTTTGTTTGTTTGGTTTTGTTTTGTTTTTGAGACAGAGTTTCACTCTTGTTGCCCAGACTGGAGTGCAATGGCATGATCTCAGCTCACCACAACCTCTGCCTCCCAGGTTCAAGTGATTCTTCTGCTTCAGCCTCCCGAGTAGTTGGAATTACAGGCATGTGCTACCACACCCAGCTAATTTTGTATTTTTGGTAGAGACGGGGTTTCTCTATGTTGGTCAGGCTGGTCTCGAACTCCCGACCTCAGGTGATCCATCCAAAGTGCTGGGATTATAGGTGTGAGCTACCGTGCCTGGCCGACTTACAGGTATTGATTGATGTATTAAGTCTCCCTAAAAAGTATAAAAGCGAGCTGTACCCTGATTACCTTGGGCACATATTGTCCAGGCCGCATCCTTAACTTTGGCAAAATAAACTTATTTATTTATGTACTTTTTTATTTTTTGAGACAGAGTCTTGCTCTGTTGCCCAGGCTGCATTGCAGTGGCGTGATCTCGGCTCACTACAACCTCCATCTCCCAGGTTCAGGCTATTCTCATATCTCAGCCTCCCGAGTAGCTGGGATTACAGGTGTGCAACACCGTGCCTGGCTAATTTTTGTGCTTTTAGTAGAGACGGGGTTTTGCCATGTTGACCAGGCTGGTCTCAAACTCCTGACCTCAGGTGATCACCCACCTCGGCCTTCCAAAGTGCTGGGATTACAGGCGTGAGCCACTATTCTCGGCCGGGAACAGAGTCATTGGTGTGCTCTCAGCTCACTGCAAGACAGGATCTAATTTGCTGTGACTCCTGGATTCACACCATTCTCCTGCCTCAGCCTCCCTAGTAGCTGGGACTACAGGCACCCGCCACCACGCCCAGCTAATTTTTTGTATTTTTTGTATTTTTAGTAGAGACGGGGTTTCACCGTGTTAGCCAGGATGGTCTCGATCTCCTGACCTCGTATCCACCTGCCTTGGCCTCCCAAAGTGCTGGGATTACAGGTGTGAGCCACTGTGCCCGGCCGCAAAGTGGCATTCTTAAGTATTGATTCTTTCATTTTGTCTTCATATTTTTATTTCTAAATTACAGTAGGATTTAGAGCTCTTATTTAAAAAAGGAAGTCCATAAGGTATTCTGCATATTCAATAGTATTTATAATGTATTATTGTTGATTACTATTTTATATTTACCTTATTTCTTTAAAATTTTCTCTTAGAGTCAATCTCAGTCTTCGAAGAGCTTGGCTTAGTTGAAACTTTTTTTTCCTGTACATTCCTAGGTTAAAGCTTTATAGACAAAGCATATTGTATCCCAAACAGACATGATTAGCAAATCATAAATGAAGATATTTACATAGGCCATTTAGGTTTATTCGGTTGTATGATTTTTTTTTTTTTTTTTGAGACAGAATCTCACTTTGTTGCCCAGGCCGGAGTACAGTGGTGTGATGTTGGCTCACTGCAACCTCCCCATCCTGGGTTCAGGCGATTCTTCTGCCTCAGCCTCCCGAGTAGCTGGGATTACAGGTGTACACCACCACACTCGGCTAATTTTTGTATTTTTAGTAGAGTTGGGGTTTCACCATATTGGCCAGGCTGTTCTTGAACTCCTGACCTGAAATGATCCACCCACCTCAGCCTCCCAAATTGCTAGGATTTGGGAGAGAGCCACTGTGCCTGACCTGTTGTATGATTAACTCATCCTAATAACAGCTTTTGTATGGTGGTGTGTCATTAAAGAAATTTAAAATATTACGCCAGGCGCGGTGGCTCACGTCTGTAATCCCAGCACTTTGGGAGGCCAAGGTGGGTGGATCAAGAGATCAGGAGATCGAGACCAGCCTGGCCAATATGGTGAAACCCCATCTCTACCAAAAATACAAAAATTAGCCTGGCATGGTGGCACTCTCCTGTAGTCCCATCTACCCAGGAGGCTGAGGCAGAAGAATCGCTTGAACCTGGGAGGCAGAGGTTGCAGTGAGCTGAGATCATGCTACTGTACTCCACCCTGGGTGACAGAGCGAGACTCTGTCTCAAAAAAAAAAAAAAAGAAAAAGAAATTTAAAATATTTTATATATTGTATACAGTTATATTCCTCCACAGCTGTCCACTCTTCATCAGATTTGAGCATATTAATACACATGCTTTCTTGTTTCTTCAGCTCCTCATTTCCTTGTGAGGACTCCTGTGTCACAGAAAAATTACGTTAAATAAATTTATATGCTCTTTTGTTGTTAATCTGTCTTTTGTTGTAGGGGCCTCAGCCATGAACCTGGGATAGATGAGGAAGAGATAAATTTCTTTTCCTACACATACAGAGGGAAGACTACATGAAACATATATATATATATATACTTTTTTCTTTGTTTTTTCATTCATTCTTTCTTTTCTTTTCTTTCCTTTTTTTTTTTTTTTTTTTAAAGACAGGGTCTCATTTGCTCTGACTCCTAGGCTGGAGAGTAGTGGCACAAACATGGTTCACTGAAACCTTGACCTCCTGGACTCAAGTGATCGTTCCACCTCAGCCTCTTGAGTAGCTGAGACCACAAATGCTCACCATTGCACCTGGCTAATTTATTTTTAATTTTTGTAGATACAGGGTCTCCTTATTTTGCCCAGGCTGGTCTTGAACGCATGGGCTCAAGCAGTGTACCCAACCTGGCCTCTCAAAATGTTGGGATTACAGGTCTGAGCCACTGCACTCAGCCTGTATGTACACTTGAGGAATAATTATAAAAGTGAACTTTATAGATACCCATCATCCAGGTCCAAAAAGAACATTTCCTTCACACCAGAAGTCCCCTGTGCACCCTTTCCTGATCACAGCTTCTTCTTCCCCTGAGGAGATAAATTACCATCCTGACTTTTGGTAATAATCATTATCTGTTATCACCAAACATAATTTAGTTTTGTGTGTTTTTGAACTTGAATAGATGAAATTATGCTGTTTACAGTAGTTCCCCCTTATCTACGGGGGGATATGTTCTAAGACCCTCAGTGGATGCCTGAAACAGCAGATAGTACAGAACCTGATTGCTGTCAATGGAAACATGTTTCTGTTTGTCTTCTACTCACAGATTTAATGCTTTTCACATTTTAACTAAGCACTTATCATGCATGGTGGCCATGATGTTTGCAGTTTAAGGTGTGACAGCAAAACTAGCATGAATTTTTTTCTTTTTTTTTTTTTTTTGAGACAGAGTCTCTCTGTCACCCAGGCTGGAGTACAATGGCATGATCTTGGCTCACTGCAACCTCCGCCTCCTGGGTTCAAGCAATTCTCCTGCCTCAGCCTCCCGAGTAGCTGGGATTACAGATGTGCATCACCATGCCCAGCTAATTTTTGTATTTTTAGTAGAGATGGGGTTTCATCATGTTGGCCAGGCTGGTCTCGAACTCCCGACCTCAGGTGATCCGCTCACCTCGGCCTCCCAAAGTGCTGGGATTACAGGTGTGAGGCACTGTGCCTGGCCATAAATTTTTCTTTCCTCACAATTCCACAGAAAGAAGACTCATTTTTATTGTAGATCTTTTTTTTTTTTTTTTTTGAGATGGAGTTTTACTCTTGTCACCCAGGCTGGAGTGCAATGGCATAATCTTGGCCCACTACGACCTCCCCATCCCGGATTCAAGCAGTTCTTCTGCCTCAACCCCCAGAGTAGCTGGGACTACAGGCGCCCACCATCATGCCCCGCTAATTTTTGTATTGTTGGTAGAGACGGGGTTTCACCATGTTGGCCAGACTAGTCTTGAACTCCTGACCTCAGATGATCCACTGGCCTCAGCCTCCCAAAGTGCTGGGATTACAGACGTGAGCCACCGTGCCTGGCCATGAATTTCTTTTTCTTTCCTCACAATTCCAGAGGGAGAAGATTCATTTTATTGTAGATCTTAGCAGCCTCGGCATATGATTCTTTTTCTTTTCTTATGAAGTCAAAAACTTCTATCTTTCCACTTACAAGAAGCACTTTAATAAAGTCTAATGAAGTCTACCAGGGCATTATCACTTTGTTTGAGAGTGTGTGTTTGTGTGCATAGGCGGGTGATAAACTTGGAGAATGAATTTCATACATTGGTATTGTGGTACATAATAGAAGTTGCCAATGTAAGTAAGAGAGAGGAAGGAAGGAAGAAAGAAGGCAGGAAGTAAGGAAGGAAGAAAGGGAGGGAAGGATGGAGGCAGGTTTTGGGTGATGCTAGCTTTACTGTTTTTCTTTAACAAATCTGAATTGCTAGCATCACTACTCTTGGGCTTTAGGGCCTTTATTAAGTAAAATAACATAAGCACTGTGATGCTGAACAGTTGATCTGATAAGCCAGAGGGCTCCTAAGTGACTCTAAGGGGCGTGTAGTGTGTAGAGCATGGATATGCTGGGTAAAGGGATGATTCATGTTCCAGGTGGGATGGAGTTGCATGGTTCAGGGTTTCATCTTGCGACTCAGAACAGCGCCTGATGTAAAACTTATCAATTGTTTATTTCTAGGAATTCAAATTTAATATTTTAATTATTAATGTTTAAATGTTTGCATTTAATACTTTTAAAATTCTGCATTTAATAATTTGAATTTAAGACTTGTAAGTCCATTGTGCTTCATTGTTTTACACATTATTGCTCTCTTCTCTCTTTTGGTGTTTAGGAATGCTTTGTGTTAACATGAAGGCCAGGGTGAGAGCTGCAAGCCAGGGAAAGATGAACCGAGGCATTTAGATTACCACCTACATTGGCTTGCCAAACAGAAGCTCTGCCTGGGGATAAAGATGAGGATAAACATAAGGCATTTGGTGTTTCCTTTGTGTCCTGACTTAGAAATCTGACCATGGACAATGGAACAGGAAATTCACATTTTAGGGTGTATTAATAGCTCTCTTTAGTCTTGAGAAATATCAGTGAGGCTGAAAGTGCCTTGGAATGACTTTGCAGGTTTAAGATATGAATAGGAAAAAAAAGAAAAAGGGAAGAAAAGGAGTAAGGAGAAAAGAAAAGGAGGGATTGGGGTTACATTTCATGGGGCTGGTAGAATGCTCTGAAATAGTTTTTTCCAGACCCTAATATTTAGGAATAAATTTTAAGGTAGTATTATTTTTGTATTTCATTTTTTGGGGTTATTCCTCGTTTAGGATCTAGTAAAAATAATCCTGACCTTTTCACATAACCATTGTCAGGATTTCCTCTTGTAAGTGTTTATATGCACCTCAGGAAAACATTAATGGTTATTCTCTTTTTGTGGATATATTTGATTAAGCTAATCTGTAGGGGATAGCAGAGACAGCTTAAGAATATATTTTGAGGTCCGGCACGGTGGCTGACACCTGTAATCTTAGCACTTGGGAGGCTGAGGCGGGTGGATCACTTGAGGTCAGGAGTTCAAGACCAGCCTGGCCAAATGGTGAAACCCTGTTTCTACTAAAAATACAAAAATCAGCCGGACGTGTAGGTGGGTGCCTGTAGTCTCAGCTACTTGGGAGGCTGAGGCAAGGGAATTGCTTGAATCCGGGAGGCAGAGGTTGCAGTGAGCCAAGATCATGCCACTGCAATCCAACCTGGGCGACAGAGCAAGGGTCCCATCTCAAAAAAAAAAAAAGAGTATATTTTGAAAGATGAAGTTTAAGTAGCTCTACCTCTCTTACCCCAGTGATAGATATGTTATTTTTATTTTGTTAATTCCTCTATTCTTTACACAAAATAGGAATGTGATGACTAATAGCATTAGCTACTTTTAATGCTTTTAGTTCTGGTTAGTTTTTCATATCTCTAATAGTAATTCTCAACTGGGGTTTCATGTCTGAACCACAGAGTGCAGGGAATGATTTCAGTGGTTATTTTCACATTTCTCCTTGGATTGGTACATAACTACAGATTGAGCATCCTTAATCCAAAAATTTGAAATCTGAAATGCTCCCAAATCTGAAACTTTTTGACCACTGACATGATGCTACAAGTGGAAAATGCTACACCTAACCTCATGTGACTAGCTGCAGTCACAACGCAGGTGCACAACACACAGTTTATTCAGTGGCCTCAAGGCAACGGAGACCAATCCAGCCTCCTTCAGCTGCAATATATCTTTTGTGCACAATGTACTCAAACTTTGTTTCATGCAAAAATTACAAAAAATGTTGTATAAAATAACCTTCAGGCTATATGTATAAGGTATATATGAAGCATAAATGAATTTCATGTTTAGACATGAAATTTTATCTGTACACTTCTGAACCATACACTTAAAAATGATTAACACAATAAATTTAATGATATATATTTCATGTTTTATTCCTAAGATATCTCATTATGTATTTACATATATTCCAAAATGCAAAAAAACTAAAAGTCCAAAACACTTACGATCTCAAGCATTTCAGATGAGGGATACTCAGCCTGTAGTACCGTTCTAGATGCATAAGCCCAAGAATGCCTTAAGTCTCTCATGGAACCCCTGTTGAGAAAGGCAACAAGATGTCAGTAGCCATGCTTTGCGGTTGACTCTCCACTATAGCAACATAGGGATGACATATACTGAAACAGATGAAAGATTTCAAGTAGGAAGGATTATGGGAATTTTTACCTATTTCGTACTGTTTTGGAGAACAGTGTGAGCAATTGTGGGTGTAATTGAGTATTCCTCAAGGAATATGAAATACGTATATTCATTGTGATAGAATCTGGGTAAATGATGTTTATAAATGGAAAATGCCATACAGTGTGAAAAAAAACTTTTTTAAATTAATAGACTTTTGGGGGAGCAGTTCTAGGTTTATAGAAAAAACTGAGCAAAAAGTACAGAGTTCCCACATACCCCTTCATTTCACCCCCAATTTCCCCTATTTTTATCTTGTGATACATTTATTAAAATTGATGAGCCCATATTGAAACATTATTATTAACTAAAGTCCATAGTTTACATCAGGGTTTACTCTTTTTGTTGTTTGTTCTTCGTGTTGGTTTTTTTCTTTTCTTTTCTTTTCTTTTTATTTATTTATTTATTTTTTTTTGAGACAGAGTCTTGCTCTATCACCCAGGCTGGAGTGCAGTGGTGCCATCTCAGCTCATTGCAACCTCTGCCTCCTGGGTTCAAGTAATTCTCCTGCCTCAGCCTCCCGAGTAGCTGGGATTACAGGTGCCCGCCACCATGCCTGGCTAATTTTTGTATTTTTAGTAGAGATAGGGTTTCACCATGTTGGCCAGGCTGGTCTCGAACTCCTGACCTCAAGTTGGTCCACCCACCTCGGCCTCCCAAAGTGCTAGGGATTACAGGTGTAAGCCACTGTGCCTGGCCTGTTGGATTTTTGTTTGTTTTTGGATTCTTATTGTGATAAACATATAACATTAAATTTATTGTCATAATCATTTTTAAGTGTATGGTTCAGAAGTGTTAAGTATAGTCACATCTTACAGCAGATTTATAGAACTTCAGAAAATCTTTTTTTGAGACAGGGTCTCTGTGTCACTCAGGCTGGAGCACAGTGGCATGATCAGGAGTCCCTGTAGCCTTGACCTCCTGGGCTCAAGCAATCCTCCTGTCTCAGTCTCCAGAGTAGCTGGGATTACAGGTATGTACTACCATGCCTGGTAATTAAAAATGTTTCAGCTGGGCACAGTGGCTCACGCCTGTAATCCCAGCACTTTTGGAGGCTGAGGCAGGCAGATCATGAGGTCAGGAGTTCGAGACCAACACAGTGAAACCCCATCTCTACTTAAAATACAAAAATTAGCTGGGCGTGGTGGTGGGTGCCTGTAATCCCAGCTACTTGGGAGGCTGAAGCAGGAGAATCACTTGAACCTGGGAGGCAGAGGTTGCAGTGAGCCGAGATTGTGCCACTGCACTCCGGCCTGGGCAACAGAGCAAGACTCTGTCTCAAAAAAAAAAAAAAAAAATTTTTTTTATTGTGGAGGCACAGTCTCACTGTGTCGCCCAGACTAGTTTTGAACAACTGGGCTCAAGCGATCCTTCTTCCTCAGCCTCCCCAAGTGTTGGGATTATAGGTGAGAGCCACTGCACCTGGCCTAGAATGTTTTCATCCAGAATTTTTAAAAAGCCTCTATGGGAAAGGGAGCTAACCATTGGTAGTGTGTGAGAAGATAATCTTTTCTAGAAATTGAGATATCTTCCTTTAGCTTGTCCAGACCTTTGTGGCATATTTCACAGGTTTATTTAAAGATAGCAAAAAGTTATTGCCTACAATTAGCGGGACCAAGAGCTTTGTTTTTGTGAGGAAAGTAGTCAGAAGTGTGGAAGAAGTGGTTATTTAGATTGGCATGAATGAAATAGCTATGTTAGCCATTTTTCCAGATTCTGCCTGTATTTCTGCTTATCATTTTGGCATTATTCCTCCAAATACTGCCCTTATCTTTGATGTATATGATCTTTTTTTTCTTTTTTTTTTTTTTTGAGACAGAGTCTCTGTCGCCCAGGTTGGAGTGCAGTGATGCTATCTTGGCTCACTGCAACCTCCGTCTCCTGAGTTCAAGCGATTCTCCTGGTTCGGCCTCCAGAGTAGCTGGGACTTCGGGCATGTGCCACCCTGCCCGGCTCATTTTTGTATTTTTAGTAGAGATGGGGTTTCTCCATGTTGGCCAGGCTGGTCTCAAACTCCTAACCTCAAGTGATCTGCCTGCCTTGGCCTCCCCAAAGTGCTAAGATTACAGATATGAGCCACGGTGTCCAGCCTGATGTATGATCTTATGACAGGCATGATCATTTCTCCCACTAGGTCTCTATTCTTGGATTTACACATGGAAAAATACAGAATTTCAACTGGTTTCTTTATAAGGACAGTGTTAATAAATTTATATGGATCTTCTTGTTGATACTTCAATATGCTTATATAAATGTATCATACCTAAGTCTTGTATTCTATTTTCTTTTTGATGTTTTCTCATTTTTCATTGGTTCCTCTTTTTTTTTTTCGATTGTACTTTTTTTGAGACAAAGTCTCACTTTGTAACCCGGGCTGGAATGCAGTAGCACAGTCTTGGCTCACTGTAGCCTTAACCTCCTGGGCTCAAGTGATCCTCCCTCCTCAGCATCCCCGGTAGCTGGGACTACAGGTGCATCATCATGTCCAGCTAATTAAAGAAAACATTCTAAACATTTTTTGTAGAGACAGGGTCTTGCTATGTTGACCAGGCTGGACTTGAACTCTGGGCCTCAAGCAGTCCTCCTACCTCGGTCCCTGAAAGTGCTGGGATTGCAGATGTGAGCCACCACACCTGGCTATCTTTTTACTCCGTTGGTAGTGTCTTTTGATGCATAAATTTTTAAATTTTCATGAAGTCTAATTTGTCTATTTTTTTCTTTTGTTGCCTTTGCCTTTGGAATCATATCCAAAGAAATCATTGCCAAATCTAGTGTCATGAGGCTTTTTCCCTATCTAGGTTTTCTAGGAATTTTATGATTTTAGGTGTTACATTTAGGCCTTTCATCTATTTTGAGTTAATTTTTGTATATGGTGTTAAGTAAAGGTTCAGATTTCTCTTTTGCATCTAGATACCCAGTTTGTTCAGCACCATTTATAGTACTTTCTTTTTATGTGGATCTTCTTGTTCATACTTCAGTATGCTTATATTTGTCCTTTCCCTCATTGAATGATCTTGACACTTGTCAGAAATCATGTGACCACGTACGTGAGGACTTGTTTCTGGACTTTATTCTATTCTATTGGTCTATATGTTTGCCTTTCTGCTAGTACTACACTGCTTTGGATTGCTCAAGCTTTGTAATAAGTTCTGAAATCAGGAAGTGTGAGATCCCCTTATTGTTTCTCTTTTTCAAGCTTATTTTGGCTATTCAGTCTCTTGAGATTCCATGTGAATTTTAACATGGATTTTTCTATTTCTTCAAACAATGTCATTGGGATTTTGATGGGATTGCATTGAATCTGTAGATCGCTTTGACTAGTATTGTATCTTAACAGTATTAAGTCTTCCAATTCACGAGCTTGGGATATGTTTCTACTTATTCATATCTTTAATTTCTTTCAACAGTGTTTTGTAGTTTTCATTGTACAAGTTTTTTACTTCCTTGGTTAATACCTAAAGATTTGATTATTTTTGGTGCCATTGTAAACGGAATTGTTTTTGTAATTTCCTTTTCCAATTGTTTATTACTAGTGTATAGAAATGCAGTTCAGTTTTGCATATTGACTTTGTATCCTGCAAAACATCTTGCTGAATTCATTTATTAGTTCTAATAGTTTTTTGGTGCAATCTTTAGGATTTTCTACATATAAGATCATGTCGTCTGTGAAGAGATAATTTTACTTCTTCCTTTCCAATTTGGATGCTTTTTGGTTTTGTTTTTTTTTTGTTTGTGTTTGTTTTTGTTTTTGGTTTTTTTTTTTTTTTTTGAGGCAGAGTCTGACTGTCGCCCAGACTGAAGTACAGTGGCACGATCTTGGCTCACTACAACCTCCATCTCCCAGGTTCAAGCGATTAGAGCCAGGGTTTTGCCATGTTGGCTAGGCTGGTCTTGAACTCCTGACCTCAAGTGATCCACCTGCCTAAGCCTCCCAAAGTGCTGGGATTACAGGCGTGTGCCACCACGCCTGGCCGCTTTTTGTTTCTTTATTGCCTCCCTAATTGGTCTTGCTAGAACTTAGTACCATGTTGAATAAAAGCAGTGAAAGTAGACATCCTTGTCTTGTTCTTGATCTTAGAGGGAAAGCTTTCAGTTTTTTACCATTGAGTGCGATGTGTGCTCTGGGTTTTCCATATATGGCTTATTTTGAGATAGTTTCCTTCTCTTCCTAGTTTGTTAAGTGTTTTTATTATGAAAGAGTGTGGAATTGGGTGGGCATGGTGTCTCATGCCTGTAATCTCAGCACTTTGGGAGGGCGAAGTGTGTGGATCACCTGAGGTCAGGAGTTCAAGACTAGCTTGGCCAACATGGTGAAACCCTGTCTCTACTAAAAATACAAAAGGAATTAGCCAGGCATGGTGCCAGGTGCCTGTAATTTCAGGTACTTGGGAGGCTGAGGCAGGAGAATCGCTTGAACCCGGGAGGCAGAGGTTGCAGTGAGCTGAGATTGCGCCATTGCTCTCCAGCCTGGGCAACAAGAGTGAGCTCCATCTCAAAAATAAAAAAAGAAAGAAAAGAAAGTGTATGGAATTTTGGGAAATGCTCTTTCTGCACAAATTGAGATGATCATGTAGATTTTTCTTCATTCTGTTAATGTTGTATATTATTGCATTAATTAGTTTTCATCTGTTGAACCATCCTTGGATTCTAGGAATAAATCCCACTTTGTCACAGTGTCTAAGTGTTTTATTATGCCGCTGCATTTGGTTTGCTAGTATTTTGTTGAGGATTTTTACACCAGTATTCATAAGGGATATTGGTCTATAGTTTTCTTGTAGTGTCTTTGTCTGGCTTTGATATTAGTGTAATGTTGGCCTCGAAGAATAAGTTAGGAAGTGTTTCCTCTTCTTCAATCTTGTGGAAATGTTCTTAGTAGGATTGGTGTTAGTTTTTCTTTAAATGTTTAGTAGAATTCACCAGTGAAACCATCTGGACCAGGAATTTTCTTTGTTGGGAGAATTCTTTTTTTTTTTTTTTCCTGGAAACAGGGTCTCAGGCCGGGCATGGTGGCTCACACCTGTAATTCCAGCACTTTGGGAGGCTGTGGCAGGTGGATCATGAGGTCAGGAGTTCGAGACCAGCCTGACCAACATGTGAAACCCCGTTTCCACTAAAAATACAAAAATTAGCTGGGCGTGATGGCAGGCGCCTGTAATCCCAGCTACTCAGGAGGCTGAGGCAGGAGAATCGCTTGAACCTGGGAGGTGGAGGTTGCAGTGAGCCGAGATCGGGCCACTGTACTCTGGCCTGGATGACAGAGTAAGACTCTGTCTCAAAACAATACAAAACAAAACAAAAAAAACAAAAACAAAAACAGGGCCTCACTTTGTCGCCCAGGCTGGAGTCCAGTGTTGAATGTTGGCTCACTGCAACCTCTGCCTCCTGGGTTCAAGCAATCCTCCTGCCTCAGCCTCTCAAGTAGCTGAGATTACAGGCGCACGCACCACGCCTGGCTAATGTTTGTATTTTTGGTAGAGATGGGGTTTAGCCATGTTGCTCAGGCTGGTGTGCTCAAGTGATCCGCCTGCCTTGACCTACCAAAGTGCTGGGATTACAAAGGTGAGCCACCACGCCTGGCCTTTATTGGGAGAATTCTGACTACTGATTTAATCTACTAATTAGAGACCCTTTTATTCTAATTTGGGGTGATTTAATCATGGTGGTTTCTGTGTTTCTAGGAATTGGTCCATCTCATCTAGGTTTCCCAATTTGTTGGTATGCAGTTGTTCATAGTACTGTCTTATAATCCCTTTTATTTCTGTAAAATCTGTAGTAACATCCCCACTTTCATTTCTGATTTTGGTCAGCCAAGGCTTCTCTCTTCTTTCTTAGTACATCTAGCTAAAGGTGTGTTGATTTTTTTTATTTTTTTCAAATAACCAGCTTTTGGTTTTATTGATTTTTCTCTATTTTTTTTTCTCTTTTTCATTCTTTTCTGCTCTAATCATTATTATTATCTTCCTTATGCTAACTTTAGATTTAGTTTGTTCTGCTTTTTCTAGTTCCATGAGTTGTAAAGTTAGGTTGTTCGGCTGAGATCTTTCTTGTGCTTTTAATGTACTCATTTTGTACCTTTAAATTTCCCCCTTAGCACTGCTTTTGCTGCATCCAACATGTTTTGTTTTTGTTTCATTCATCTCTAAGTATGTTCTAGTTTCTTTTGTGACTGCTTCTTTGATTCATTGGTTAAGAGTGTATTGTCAATTTTCACAAATTTATGAATTTTCCAGTTTTACTTTTGTTACTGATTTCTAACTTTATCCTATTGTGGTCAGAGAAGATAATTTATAAGTAATCTATGTTTCAAAATCTATTGAGACTTAATTTGTGGCCCAACTTTTAGCTTATTCTCGTAAATGTTCCACGTGCCCTCGAGAAGAATGTGTATGCTGTTGTTGGGTAGAGTGTTCTGTAGGTGTCCGTTGTATCTGGTTGGTTTACTGTGTTGTTTGTCTTCTGTTTTTTTTTTTTTTTAATTTTTATTTTTTTATTTTTTGAGACGGTCTGTCTCCCAGGCTGGAGTGCAGTGGTGCGATCTCAGCTCACTGCAACCTCCGCCTCCCAGGTTCAAGCAATTCTCCTGCCTCAGCCTCCTGAGTAGCTGGGATTACAGGCACACCCTACCATGCGTGGCTAATTTTTTGTATTTTTAGTAGAGACGGGGTTTCACCTCACTGGCCAGGCTGATCTCGAACTCCCGACCTCGTGATCCGCCCACCTCAGCCTCCCAAAGTGCTGGGATTACAGGCGTGAGCCACCGCACCCGACTTGTCTTCTGTTTTCTTACTTATCTTCTACGTGGTTGTTCTATCCATTATCGAGAGCAAGGTTTGCAGTCTCTACCTATTACTCTAGAACTGTCTATTTCTACCTTCATTTCTGTCAGTTTTGCTTCATATTTTGATGGCCTGTCATTAAGTGTATAAATGTTTATAATTATTATATCTTTTTGCTGTTTTGAACCTTTTATTGATATGTAATGTGCTTTTTTGTCTCTTGTAAAGTTTTTTGATTTAAAGTCTATTTGTTTGATATTAGTATAGCCACGCCTGCTCTGTTTTGGTTACCATTTGCATGGAATATCTTTTTCCATCTTTTTATGTTCAGCTTCCTTGTGTCTTTGGATCTAAAGTGAGTCTGTTGTAGACAGTACATAGTTAAGTCATGTTTTTTAAAAAAATCTGTTTTGCCAGTATGTCTTTTGATTGGAGAGCTTGAGCCATTTATATTTAAAGTAATTACTGATAAGGAGAGACTTATATGCTGATAGATTTTTTTTTTCTTTCCGACAGTATCTCACTTTGTTGCACAGGCTTGAATGAGGGGCTGTTCACAGGCGTTACAGTGTATTGCAGCCTGAAACCCAAATACAGTGTGGTAAACTAATAATTTTTTGAAATGCATTAGTCTTTTAAATTGTGTAGGAAACAAAATATGGCGTTAATAAACCAAAATTACAAAAGCACTAGCTTTTAGTCTAATGATCGTTTAAAAATATTAGTTATTAAAAAAATCTATCTTTGCTCCTATGGTTTTATCATTTATCAAATTTCTTTATGTATTTCAGTCTATTTCTGGTTTTTCTATTCAGTTCCATTGACCTGTTTTTGTATTCATAAATATCATAGTTCCCTACTCTTAATTAGAAGGGCCTTATTATATATTTTAATGTCTTATAGGGCTATTCCCCACCCCCATTCTCTAAGGGTTTTTTTTTCCTTCAGTATTTTTCTGGCTATTTTTCCATGTTTGTTTTTCGTATAAACTTGTTTAACTCCATAACAAATAAAGCATATTGGTATTTTTACTGAGACTACATTAAATCTATACATTTGCTTAGCAAAAAGGGTTTATGATGTTGAGTTACCTTGTCTAAGTAAAATGTAGGCTCCATTTGAGTCTTCAGAAGAAGCATTTCCTCAGTTAGAATTGTTTATTCCTATTCGATCTAATGTGTTGCTGTTGTAACTGCAATTTCCACTACCATTATGTCCTTTTTTTTTTTTTTCCCTGAGACGGAGTTTCAGTCAGTCGCCCAGGCTGGCGTGCAGTGACGCAATCTCGGCCCACTGCAACCTCCACCTCCTGGGTTCAAGCAATTCTCCTGCCGTGGCCTCCTGAGTAGCTGGGATTACAGGCGCCTGCCACCACGCCCAGCTAATTTTTTGTATTTTTAGTAGAGACGGGGTTTTACCATGTTGGCCAGGATGGTCTCAAACTCCTGACCTCAGGTGATCCACCCACCTCAGCCTCCCAAAGTGCTGGGATTACAGGCGTGAGTCACCGCGCCCAGCCCATTGTGTCCTGTAACAGGTTATTGTTTTTATACATGAAGGCTATTGATTTCTCCACATTAATTTCATGTCTTGCCATCTTAGCGGGATTTTTTGTTGTTTGAGTTAGTTTTACAATGAATTCTTTAAGGCATTGGCTCAACCTGGACTGATTTTTCCCCCAAGGGGAACTTGTTAATGTCTAAAGACATTTTTGGTTGTCATAACTGGGTGGAGATGGTGCTGCTGGCATCTAGCATGTGAAAGCCAGAGGTGGTGCTAAACATCCTACAATGCATAGGACAGCCCCCCACAGCCAAGCATTATCTCGTCAAAATGCCAATAGTGCCGTGGTTTGGGAAACTGTGTTTTCCAGGTTTACTATCATATCATTTTCGAATAGGAATAGTTTTACTTCCTCTTTACCAATTCTTATGTCTAATTGAGTTTTCTTGTCTAACTACACTAACCAATTCCTATTATACTATGTTGGGCAGTGGTGGAAATAGTGGCCATACTTGCACTGTTCCTTTTCTTAGTGGAAGTGCCTTTGGTATTTCTTCATTAAAGAAGATACTGGCTTTAGAGCTAAAGTATGTGTAATTGGGGAGAAAATGTAAGTTGTTTTTTTCCTTTCCCTCATAGATTCTTAGTTGAGACATTCTATTAGTCCATTCTTGCACTGCTATAAAAAAAAAAAAACCTCAGACTGGGTAATTTATGAAGAAAAGAGGTATAATTGACTCACAGTTCTGCAGGCTGTACAGGTAGCATGGCTGGGGATTCTCAGAAACTTTCAATTACAGCAGAAGGTAAAGGGGAAGCAGGCTCGTCTTCACATGGCCGGAGCAGGAGAGAGAGAAGGTGAGGGAGGTACTACACACTTTTAAACAGCCAGATCTCATGAGAACTCACTCACTGTCACAGAACAGCAAGGGGAAAATCTGCCCCCCATGATCCAGTCACCTCCCACGAGGCACCTCCTCCAACACTGGCAATTACAATTAAACGTGAGATTTAGGTGGGGACATAAATCCATACCACATCACTCTCCAAAACAAAAATCAGATTAACAAGAAAAAGACAGAAGTTTATTGACCCATGCTGTACCCATCACACAGGAGAAGCCTCAGTTTAAAAGTGTTTTGCTCTCAAAGAAGTGGCTTAGGGATCTTGCTTAAATAGTATTTTATTAAATTAAAATTTTATTTACTTACTTATTTATTTATTTATTTATTTATTGATTTATTGATTTATGATAGAGTCTCACTCTGTTGCCCACGCTGGAGTGCAGTGGTGCGATCTCAGCTCACTGCAACCTCCACCTCCAAGGCTCAAGCCATTCTCATGCCTCAGACACCCAGGTAGCTAGGATTACAGATGTGCACCACCATGCCCAGCTAATTTTGTTGTTGTTGGCGTCGTACTTTTAGTAGAGACAGGGTTTCACCATGTTGCTCAAGCTGATCTCGAACTCCTGGCTTCAAGTGATCTGTGTGCCTTGGCCTTCCAAACTGCTGTGATTACAGGTGTGAGCCACTGTGCCTGGCCTATTTTTTTTTTTTTTGAGACATACTGCCACTCTGTTGTCCAGGCTAGAGTGTAGTGGCATGATTCCTCACTGTAACCTCAAACTCCTGGGCTCAAGAAATCCTCTCACCTTAGCCTCCTGAGTAGCTAGGACTACAGGCACACACCACCATGCCTGGCTAATATTTTATTTTTTGTAGATGTGGGGTCTTGCTGTATTGGCTAGTCTTATACTCCTGGACTCAAGCAATCCTCTTACCTCAGTCTCCCAAGGCACTGGGATTACAGACACTTTTGATAAAAAGTATTTTCAGAGTTAATGTAGACTTACTTTTACTTGAGATACTTTTCTATTAACCTTAGGCTCTATTGCTAGTTCTCTTCTTTATTCTTCATGACATTTTTCTCAGTCTGCCTTTGCTCACTGCCTTTGCTCAAAGAGCCTTGAGGTGAAAGGTGTAGAGGAGGAGCATGAGAGGCCATGCCCTGAGATTTGGTGCTTTTTCTCTTTCTGCTTAGTATTATTTTGAAGTTTAGGCATCCTGTCTTCAAAACATGCTAGGGATGTGGTTTTCACGCAGTGTTATTTTCCCCTTACGGTTTTTGCATTGTTTTTGGAGAAAATAATGGAAGAGAGAGACATAGGCATGTGCCATAGTCTTCAACTACACCTGTTGTCTTTTTTTTTTTTTTTTTTACCTGTTGTCTTTAAAACACACATATTTCATAGAAAAACCTCAACCAAACAAACTGATTTCATATTTTGGTTTGATGATTAAGATTTAAATTAATATTCCAGGAGTCTTTAGGTCTAGGAAATCCCAGGTGAATAATCAAATACAGTCAGCTATTCATATCTATGGGTTTTTTTTTTTTTGAGATGGAGTCTTGCTGTGTTGCCCAGGCTGGAGTACAGTGGCACGGTCTTGGCTCCCTGCAACTTCCATCTCCTGAGTTCAAGTGATTCTCCTGCCTCAGCCTCCCGAGTAGCTGGGATTACAGGCATGCACCACCATGCCCGGCTAAATTTTTATATTTTTAGTAGAGATGGGGTGTCACCATGTTGGTCAGGGTGGTCTTGAACTCCTGACCTGAGGTGATCCACCTGCCTTGGCCTCCCAAAGTGCTGGGATTACAGGTGTGAGCCACAGTGCCTGGCCTTTATCCATGGGTTCTTTATTCATGGGTTCAACCAACCATGGATTAAAAATATTTGATACTGGGCATGGTGGCTCATAACTGTAATTCCAGAACTTTGGGAGGCTGAGGTGGGAGTGTGGCTTGAGCTTAGGAGTTTGAAACCAGCTTAAGCAACATAGCAAGACCTCATCTTTACTAAAAATAAAAATAAAAATCAGCTGGGTGTGGTGGTGTGCACCTATAGTCCAAGCTACTTGGAGGCTGAGTCAGGAGAACTGCTTGAGCCTGGAAGAGAGAGGCTGCAGTGGGCTATGACCATGCCACTGCATTCCAGCCCAGGCAACACAGCGATACCCTGTCTCAAAAAAAAAAAAAAAAAAAATTGAAAAAATAACTCAAAAACAATACAAAGAAAAGTAATACGAATTAAAAATACAATGTATAACAACTATTTACATAGTATTTACATGGTATTAAGTATTATAAGTTATCTAGGGATGGTTTAGAGTATATGACAGGATGTGCATAGTTTGAATGCAAATATTATACCATTTTACATAAGATACTTGAGCATCTGGGATTTTGGTGTCTATGAGGGTCCTGGAACCTATCCCTTGCAGATACTGAGGGATTACTGTATTGGTTAACTGGTTAACAGCACCTTATTGGATTAACCCTATAGTAAGAATTGTTTAAACAGAAACATTTAAAATGATTTTTTTTTTTTTTTTTTTTGAGACAGAGTCTCACTCTGTCGCCCGGGCTGGAGTGCAGTGTCAGCCAGGCTGGAGTGCAGTGGTTCAAGTGATTCTCCTGCCTCAGCCTCCCGAGTAGCTGGGATTACAAGCACACGCCACCATGCCTGGTTAATTTTTGTATTTTTAGTAGAGACAGGGTTTCACCATGTTGGCTAGGCTGGTGTCGAGCTCCTGACCTCAGGTGATCCACCTGCCTCGGCCTCCTAAAGTGCTGGGATTACAGGCATGAGCCACCGTGCCCGGCCTAAAATGATATTTTATGTTATATACTAAGATTCTGTCACTGCTGATGTTGCTACAAGGTATACAAAGTGAGGATAAAATGTTTGAACTCTAAAACAGGGTTTGAAGTTGAAATGTATCTTAGCTTTAGATAAAAAATGAACTTACTAAAAATACAAAAATTAGCTGGGCATGGTGGTGGGCACCTGTAGTCCCAGCTGCTCGGGAGGCTGAGGGATGAGAATTGCTTGAACCAGGAGGTGGAGGTTGCAGTGAGTGAAGATTGCACCACTGCACGCCAGCCTGGGGGACAGAGGGAAACTGTCTCAAAAAAAAAAAAAAAAAAAAAAGAACCTAAAACCAAAGATGTTTGAGAGAGGTGGAGAGTAAAAAGTGGTTTTCCACAAATGCTTTCTTCCAGACTATTCCTCTGTCCTTTTGCTTCTACCCACCCTGACCTTTTCCTTGTGCAAGTCAATACTTTCTTGGCTCTAATTTCCTTTGGAGCGGTGTTTAAATTTTCCTTATTGATAGCTCATTTTTTCATCCTGTAGTTTTTTAATGGCTCTTAGGTACATTAAAAAGTATTTATTAGGCCCAGTGTGGTGGTTCACACGTATAATCCCAGCACTTTGGGAGGCTGAGGTAGGCAGATCACTTGAGCTCAGCAGTTCAAGACCAGCCTGGGCAACATAGTGAAACCCCAGCGCTTCAAAAAATGGCCAGGTGTGTGGCATGTGCCTGTAGTCCCAGCTACTCAGAGGCTGAAGTGGGAGCATTGCTTGAGCCCAGGAGGTGGAGGCTGCAGTGAGCCATCGTTGCACCACTGCACTCCAGCTTGGGCAACAGAGCGAGACCCTGTCTCCAAAAAAAAAAAGTATGTATTAACTATTAAAGCTCTGTAGCTACTTAATTTCCAAGACTTGAGCTGAAAATCAAATTGAAGATGATATTTTATGGAAATTTTACATATTGAAACCTTATTTATGATCTGAACACATTAATACATTACAGAGGTTTTGGACATCATTGTTTCTGTAATTACCTGAATGGTTGGTTTTTGCTTTAAATAAGTGTATCTTTGATTGATTTATTTTTTCTTTTTCTTTTCCATATTTTGTTTTTCTGTGCAGTTATTTGGAAGGGCAGATTTTCACCCTTTACTACTTCTTCCTTTACCAGATGTAAGTTTCAGGTTTTATTGTTGCAGTAAAAAGGCCGTATGGTGTTTTAAGAAGGTGAATCATGGAGGTTCTTGGTGGATAAAGGACTATTTCAGAGAGTATCAGAAGGTGAAGTACTGTGGAATGTTGACCTGCTTTTTGATAGCATCTTTCCTTAACAGAACATGTGCAAAGCTTCTGTCTCAAACCTAACATTTCTGTGAGATGATTCTTGTTTCTACAATTATCACTTTATACTGTAGAGACTTGTGTAACTTAAATTAACTTTACATTCTCATCCAGATCATTTAAAATAGCTTTCTCTGCTGTTGGAAGATATTCGCTTCTCAGAACAGGCTTAGCTGGTGTGAGCTTTTCTCATTTATTGTGTCACTAATGTCACTTTAAGCTATGAAATGTATCTTTTCTGGACATGAACTTTAATCCCTACTGTATTTTGGCAGTCATTCTAGTGTCTTCAATGAAGAACTTGCAATATTCATTTCATCTAAAAAAATCTATAGAGATGTTTAAAAAATGATTTGGCATAATTAAAATCTAATATAGTGTCATGTTTTGAGCAGTATCTTAGTTGTACAGTACACATTGTATTTCTATTAGCTTATCCCATTCCTCGAATAATTTCACATATGTATTATCATCTAGCAATAAAATGTTAGAGGGCTCTAAGGTAATGCATTCAGGCCAGGTAAGGTGGCTCACACCTGCAATCATGCCTTGGGAGGCCAAGGCAGGCGGATCACCTGAGGTCAGGAGTTCAAGACCAGCCTGGCCAACATGGTGAAACCCCATCTCTACTAAAAAATACAAAAATTAGCCAGGTATGGTGGCACACACTTGTAGTCTCAGCTATTTGGGAGACTGAGGCAGGAGAATCACTTGAACCCGGGAGGCGGAAGTTGCAATGAGGTAAGATGGCGCCACTGCACTCCAGCCTGGGCAACAGAGGAAGACTCTGTCTCAAAAAAAAAAAAAAAAAAAAAAAAAATGCATTCAGCTAAACTATTTTGTGAAGAATAGTTAGCGCTTTCCTACCCTAAGTAAATCTTCCTTGAAGCCTATGTTGAGCCCTTTCCACTTCCCAACCTAATGTAATTGAATCCCTGTTAATATGTTCTTGTAGCCCTTGCTTTTTTTTTTTCTGCCTTGTATTACGGCTATTTTTGTTTTTTCTTTTTTGTTAACAGACAGGGTCTCGCTACATTGCCCAGCCTGGACTGCAGTGCTGTTCACAGGCCCAATCCCACTACTGGTCAGCATGGGAGTTTTGGCCTGCTCTGTTTCTAACCTGGCCTGGTTCACCCCTCCTTAGGCAACCTGTTGGTGTTAGCATATTGACACTGAACTTATTGTGGACACCCGATGGGCATGTAGCACACTATAGCCCAGAACACCTGGGCTCAAGTGATCCTCCTGCCTCAGCTTCCTGAGTAGCTGGGACTACAGGCACGTGTCGCAATACCCAGTGGTTCTTTTTTTTTTGAGACAAGATCTTGCTCTATCACCCAGACTGGAGTGCAGTGGCATGATCATGGCTTGCTCACTGTAGCTTTGACCTCCTGGGCACAAGTGATCCTCCCACCTCAGACTCCTGACTAGTGGGGACTACAGGCTTGTGCCACCATGCCCAAGTAATTTTTTTAAATTTAATTTTAAAAAGCTAAATTTTTTATAGAGACAAGGTTTTGCCATGTTGTCCAGGTTGGTCTTGAACTTGACAAGGTTCAAGATTGCTTGAGCTCAAGCAATTCGCCCACCTTGGCCTCTCAAAATGCTGGGATTACAGGGCATGAGCCATTGCTCCCAGCCTCATTATGGTTATTTGAATAGTTATTTTATCTTCACTACTAAATTATAAGGTGTTTGTGGGCAAAGACTATGTCTTGTTCATCTTTGTGCCTCTTGCTGTGTCCTCGCAAAGTACTTTGCTCAATAAATAATGATCTGAATGAAATAATGACAATTCGACATTTTAGATTATGATTTGCTTAAATGAATGAGACTAATATAGGATACTGTCTCATTAAAAACCACTCAGGGCTGGGCATGGTGGCTCACACCTGTAATCCCAGCACTTTGGGAGGCTGAGGCGGGCGGGTCACCTGATGTCAGTAGTTCAAGACCAGCCTGACCAACATGGTGAAATCCCATCTCTACTAAAAATACAAAATTACCCAGGCGTGGTGGCGCATGCCTGTAATCCCAGCTACTAGGGAGGCTGAGGCAGGGAGGCAGAGGTTGCAGTGAGCTGAGATCGCACCATTGCTCTCCAGCCTGGGCAACAAGAGTAAAAACTCCATCTGAAAAACAAAAACCAAAAGACAAAAACAAAAACACTCAGGATGACCTTGTTTCTCCAAAATGTACAAAGTACCTTTATATTTTATTTTTGTGAAATGAACTCTTAAAACTGGAAAAGGACTTAGAAAGTCTTTTTCTAAGACAAAATAAAAAGATGCACCAGTGCCCTGCATCTTCCAGAATATAGTCTCCATGAAGAAGGCTTTTACTGGTCACATGGCTGGCTGGTAGTAGAACTAGAATGATAAGCTAAGTTTTTTGTATTTACTCTAGTGTAATTGAGCAGTAACTCTTGTTAGTTCTGTTGGTAGTAATTTCAGATGCATTAATTGGCACTGGGAATGCTAAGAAACCTAAAGCGAACTTTATATCCGGGGTGTGCAGTCTCCTTTGGCAAGTTGGCAGGTATTCTTAAAAATGGCTTAATAAGCAAGGTACCATAATAGTGGCACAAAATGTTCTACAGAAATTCAGGGGAAGAAATCAACAGTGGTAATGACTTTATATCTTCTATGGATGAGGTGAGATATCAATTAAATCTTAAGGAGAACTGGTTCTAGGAATAGTATAGAAAAAGAATAGTGTTTGTCATGTTACATATCTAAGGAATGCACCTAGAAGCAGTGATAAAACCAAGCCAGAAACATGATTTTCAGTTTTCATTCCCAGTCCTATAATCTGTTTATCATATACTTATATTTAAAATTATTTAACATTATTAAACTTGGTATATTTCTATTTTTTATTTTTATTTTAAAAACTTTTTTGTGTGTGTGTGTAGAGATGGGGTCTCACTCTGTTGCCTAAACTGGTCTTGAATTCCTGGCCTCAAACAGTCTTTCCATCTCAGCCTCTCAAAGTGTTGGGATTACAGGCATGAACCAATGCACCCAGCCTGTATTTCTATTTAAGTCAGAAAACATTTGAATATCTTTAATGCTCAAAGCATTCTATTAGGCTTTTTGCCTTTTACAGTACTCATGCTTCAGCTGTCATCAGATACTTAAGCCTAGTTTAGTGAGCTCTATAGATATATAAACTCTTGGGTATGAAATCAATTATGAAAATATGTCAATTCCAATAATTATTATTATTTTTTTTGAGATGGAGTCTCGCTCTGTCGCCCAGGCTGGAGTGCAATGGTGCAATCTCGGCACACTGCAACCTCCGCCTCCTGGGTTCCAGCGATTCTCCTGCCTCAGCCTCCCAAGTAGCTGGGATTACAGGCACCCACCATCATGCCCGGCTAATTTTTGTATTTTTGTAGAGATGGGGTTTCACATGTTGGCCAGGCTGGTCTTGAACTCCTGAACTCAGGTGATCCACCCACCTCGGCCTCCCAAAGTCCTGGGATTACAGGCTTGAGCCACCGTGCCCGGCAATTACAATGATTCTTATAGGTTGCACATGGAATCTTGGCTGGCCAATTTGAAAGTCCTTAAATCTGCTCTTATAAATCACATTAAGTCTTTTTTTTTTTTTTTTTTTGAGATGGAGTCTTGCTCTGTCGCCCAGGCTGGAGTGCAGTGGTGTGATCTCAGCTCACTGCAACCTCCGCCTTCCAAGTTCAAGCGATTCTCCTGCCTCAGCCCCCTGAGTAGCTGGGATTACCGGCAGGCACCACCATGCCCAGCTAATTTTTGTATTTTAGTAGAGACAGGGTTTCACCATGTTGGCCAGGCTGGTCTCAAACTTCTGACCTCAAGTGATCTGCCCGCCTTGGTCTTTCAAAGTGCTGGGATTATAGGTGTGAGCCATTGTGCCTGGCCTCATTAAGTCTTAAATACAGGCATAACAGATGCTAACTTTTTTCACTTTTCTCCTAGGTTCATGGCAGCTATTGTTATCATAGATGGCAAATGTTTTGTGATAACATACGCCCTTTGCAAAAAAGCAGCATTGCACATATCAGTGAAATAAATGCATTTGTTTATGTTTGCACTATTGCCTAGTGTGTATTTAATAAGTTGTTCTAGGTTGCAGTTTTAATAAAATAGATTAAGAAAAAGTGCATCCATCTGTGTTGTGGAGCACTAAGGTAATTATGTTACTACTCCTCAGTTGAATTGGGCATACTGTAATTTTTAGTATGGAGTTTGGCATCTTGTTTGCTATTGTAATTCATTCAGATTTTCCGTTGTCTTTTTTTTTTTTTCTGTTTTCAAAGGTAAATGTGGCAGAATAATAATTATGTTTTCCAGTAATTTGTGAAGATGAAACTTCTGGAATATTTTTGAGAACCTTGTTGCTGTTTAGATTAAATCATTGTTTTCCATAGTGAAATGAATGGATAATTTATTCAAGTATTTTGAAAGTATAATCAACCATTAGAAAGCAAAAGCTTGGCTGGGCACAGTGGCTCACGCCTGTAATCCCAGCACTTTGGGAGGCTGAGGTGGGTGGATCACCTGAGGTCAGGAGTTCAAGACCAGCCTGGCCAACATGGTGAAACCCCGTCTCTACAAAAAATACAAAAGTTAGCCAGGTATGGTGGCGCACGCCTGTAGTCCCAGCTACTCAGGAGGCTGAGGCAGGAGAATCGCTTGAACCCAGGAGGTGGAGGTTGCGGTGAGCCAAGATTGTGCTGTTACACTCCAACCTGGGTGACAATGTGAGACTGTGTCTCAAAAAAATAAATAAATAAAATAAATAAATAAATTAGCAAAAGCTTGGATGAAAATCTTTCCAGTCAGTAGTGGTAGAGCTCAGATTGAATTGGAAAAGTATTGAAATGGTTTAAGTTGAGAATGTTTTAACCTTTTTTGGGTGAGTAGAGTGGGGTGGGGTTGTTTAATAAAAATAACGTTCCACTAAAAAATAACATTGGATGGAATAGTGGGTATTACATCATACCTAGACATATTATTTTACATTGAAAACAATGTCCCACTTTTTACAATGAAGAAAAGATGATGCCTCAGGGCTGGGAATAGACTGGAATTAAGTAAAATAAATATAACTGAGTATTCCAGTAGCTCTCACAACAACAGTGATAAACTCTTGAAAAATAAAGATTATAAAATTCTCTTACTAAAGTGAATATACAAATTAATTTAGATGTCATTTTTTAAAATCTATCATATAAATGGAAAAGATTGATGACAGAGGTCGATTATCTTTTATTTGAAATGCTTGGGACCAGAAGCATTTAGATTTTTTTTTTTTGATTTTTGAATATTTGGATATACATAATGAGATTCCTTGGGGATGGGACCCAAGTCTAAACACAAAATTCATTTATGTTTCATATGCACCTTATACATATAGCCTGCAGGTAATTTTATACCATATTTTTAATAATTTTTTTGCATGAGACAAAGTTTATATACACTGAGCCATCAGAAGCATAGGTATCACCTTGTTATCATGAGATTGCATCCACCCATGTGGACATTCTGTGGTTGTTTGGCATAACCATTGTTGCTGACTCTGAATTTATATGCTACCAATTAGCAATCATCTTATGCTTATTCACACATATGTACTTAATGGTAAAAAAAAAAAAAAGACATGCTATTAATAAAATGAAAAAAATGTGTCAGGTATGAAATTTTCTACTTGTAACATCATGGCAGCACTCAAAAAGTTTTGGATTTTAGGGTATTTCAGATTTGTGGATTAGGGTTGCTTAACTTGTATCTAATACAGGAACAGGAGTTCACTCATACACTGGTGGAAAGTGTAAATTGTAATGTTGGTATTGAAGGAGATTAGTGCTCTTTAAGAGGTCGAAGGGCACTGCCTTGCCTCTCCCACCAAGTGAGGAAGCCATGAGAAGCCTGTGTCTATGGGGAACAGGCCCTTACTAGACACAGAATCTGCTGGTGCCTTGATCTTAGACTCCCTGGCCTCCGGAACTATAAGCAATAATTTTT
Organism: Hylobates moloch; assembly: GCF_009828535.3. Classification (NCBI taxonomy): domain Eukaryota; kingdom Metazoa; phylum Chordata; class Mammalia; order Primates; family Hylobatidae; genus Hylobates; species Hylobates moloch. Next base: position 580,991 of record NW_026652328.1, read on the forward strand.
TGTTGTTTATGAATTACCCAGTATAAGGTGTATTGTTACAGCAGCCAGAACAGACTAAGACAATGTACAATATTATTTATATGTAAATACATAGAAAAATTTCAGGAAAGATGTATACTAAACTGCTTTCTGAGGTTACTTCTAGGGAGAGTGATGGTATTTTAGGTATAGGTGTGCCTTATTGCAGGTTTGTTCCAGACCACTGCCATAAAGCTAGTGTCACAAAATAGCAAGTCGTATGAATTTTTTGGTTTCCCAGTGCATATAAAAGTTATGTTTATACTATAGTGTAGTCTATGAAGTGTGCAGTAACATTATATCTAAAAAACAGGCTGGGCGCGGTGGCTTACACCTGTAATCCCAGCACTTTGGGAGGCCAGGGTGGGTGGATCACAAGGTCAGGAGTTCAAGACCAGCCTGGCCAATATGGTGAAACCCTGTCTCCACTAAAAATACAAAAATTAGCCGGTTGTGGTGGCAGGTGCCGGTAGTCCCAGCTACTCGGGCGACTGAGGCAGGAGAGTCGCTTGAACCTGGGAGGTGGAGGTTGTAGTGAGCCAAGATTGCACCACTGTACTTCAGCCTGGGTGACAAAGCGAGACTCCGTCTCAAAACAACAACAACAGCAGCAAAAAAAATGTGTACATGCCTTAATTAAAAATACTTTATTGGGCCAGGCATGGTGGCTCACACCTGTAATCTCAGTACTTTGGGAAGCCGAGGCAGTTAGATCACCTGAGGTCAGGAATTCGAGGCCAGCCTGGCCAACATGGTGAAACCCCGTCTCTACTAAAAATAAAAAAAATAAATAAATTAAAAAAAAAAGCCAGGCATGGTGGCACACGCCTGTAATCCCTGCTACTCTGGAGACTGAGGCAGGAGAATCACTTGAACCCCAGAGGCGGAGTTTGCAGTGAGCCAAGATCGCGCCACTGCACTCCAACTTGGGCGATAGAGTGAGACTCCGTCTCAAAAAAAAAAATCTTTATTGCTAAAAAATGGTAATAATCATCTGAGCCTTTAGCAAGTGACCATCCTTTTGCTGATAGAGGGTCTTGCCTCCATGTTGATGTCTGCTGACTGATCAGGGGTAGTGGCTGCTGAAGACTGGGGTGGCTGTGGCAATTTCTTAAAAAAAGACAACAATGACGTTTGCAGCATCAATAGACTTTTTCTTTCACAAAAGATTTCTCTGTAGCATAGGACGCTGATTGATAGTGTTTTACCCAGGTAATTTCTTTCAAAATTTTTTCAAAACTTGAGTCAGTTCTCCCAAACCCTGCTGCTGCCTTATCAACAAAGTTTATGGAATATTGTAAATCCTTTATTGTCATTTCAGCAATGTTCACAGCATCTTCACTGGGAGTAGGTTTCATCTCAAGAAACCACTTTATTTGTTCATCCAGAAGAACAAAGTTCATCCATGTTGATGGCTGCTGGATGAACATGGATGAACTCTTCATCCAGTCAAGTTTTGCGATGAGATCACAGCAATCCAGTCACATCTTCAGGCTCTACTTTAAAAAAGATTTTTTTAATTGAAATTTACAAAAACAATTTTTCTTTTTTTGACACTAACAGGACTCAAACTTGCAACTTTTGAATTAGAATTCCAGTGTGCTATTTAGGCTCCACTTCTAATTCTAGTTCTCTTGCTGTTTCCTCCACATATGCAATGACTTCTTCTACTGATCAGATGAGATTGGGTGCGTTCAGGGTAGTATGGCCATATACTTTTTTTTTTTTCTGAGACGGAGTTTCGCTCTTGTCGCCCAGGCTGGAGTGCAATGACGCGATCTCAGCTCACCACAACCTCCGCCTTCCGGGTTCAAGCAATTCTCCTGCCTCAGCCTCCCAAGTAGCTGGGATTACAGGCATGTGCCACCATGCCTGGCTAATTTATATTTTTAGTAGAGACGGAGTTTCTCCATGTTGGTCAGGCGCTGGTCTCGAACTTCCGACCTCAGGTGATCTGCCTGCCTCGGCCTCCCAAAGTTCTGGGATTACAGACATGAGCCACCATGCCCAGGTTTCAATATGTAGTCTTTTATCCCTCACTCCCCTCCTACCTGTCCCCCCAGAGTCCATTATATCATTATTATGCCTTTGTGCCCTCATAGCTTAGCTCCCACTTATTAGTGAGAACATACAATATTTGGTTTTCCATTCCAGAGATACTTCACTTAGAAGAATGGCCTCCAGCTCCATCCAAGTTGTTCCAAAAGCCATTATTTCATTTTGTTTTATGGCTAAGTAATATTCCAGGGTGTATATACGCCACATTTTCTTTATCCACTTGTTGGTTGATGGGCATTTAGGTCGGTTCCATATTTTTTTGCAATTGCAAATTGTGAGATATAGCATAATTCTTATGGATCCTAAGGATTTTCAGAATGATGAATGAGCGTTGCCTTCAACTTAAAGTCACTAGGTACATTAGCCCCTAACGAGAGAGTCAGCCTGTCCTTTGAAGCTTTGAAGTCAGGCATTGACTTCTCTGTAGCTGTGAAAGTCCTAGATGGCATCTTCTTCCTAGTAAGGCTGTTTTGTCTACACTGAAAATCTCTTGTTTTGTGTAGCCACCTTCGTCAAATGATCTTAGCTAGATCTGGATAACTTGCTGCCTCACCTTGCACCTTTTATGTTATGAGGACAACTTCTTTCCTTATACCTCATAAACCTGTGCTAGCTTCAAACTTTTCTTCTGCAGCTTCCTCACTGCTCAGCTTTCATATAATTGAAGAGAGTTAAGGTCTTTCTCTGGATTAGGCCTCGGCTTAAGGGAACGTTGTGGCTGATTTGATCTTCTGTCCAGACCGCTAAAATCTGCCTCGCATTAGCAGTAAGCCTGATTCACTCTTTTATTCTTGTGTTCATTGAAGTAGCACTTTTAATTTTTTTCAAGAACTTTTCCTCTGCATTTGCAGCTTGGCTAACTGCTGTAAGAGGCCTAACTTTTGGCCTATCTTGGCTTTTGGCTTTTGACATGCCTTCCTCATAAGCTTAATCATTCCTAGCTTTGTTTTTTTTTTGGTGTTTTTTTGAGATGGAGTTTCACTTGTGTTGCCAGGCTGGAGTGCAGTGGCACAATCTCAGCTCACTGCAACCTCTGCCTCCCGGGTTCAAGAGATTCTCCTGTTTCAGCCTACTGAATAGCTTGGGTTATAGGCTCCCACCGCCACGCCCAGCTAATTTTTGTATTTTTAGTAGAGATGGGGTTTTGCCATGTTGGTCAGGCTGATCTCGAACTCCTGACGTCAGGTGATCCACCCACCTCAGCCTCCCAAAGTGCTGGGATTACAGGCGTGAGCCACCGCGCCCGGCCCACTTCTAGCTTTTGATTGAAAGTGAGATATGTGAAATTTGTCATTTCACTTGAACGTTCATTTAGAGGCCCTTGTAAGGTTGGTTGTTAACTGGCCTAATTTTAATATTACTGTGTCTCAGGGAACAGGAAGGCTTGAGGAAAGGGAGAGAGACGGGGAAATGACGGGTGAGTGAAGCAGAACACACACAACAGTTACCAATTACGTTTGCCATCTTTGGGCGTGGTTTGTGGTGCCTCAGAACAATTAAAATAGTAACACCAAAGGTCACTGATCCTAGATCATGATAACAAATATAGTAATAATGAAAAAGTTGGAAATATTGCAAGAATTACCAAGATGTGACACAGAAACACAAAGTATGTGTATGCTGTTGGGAAAATGGCACCAATGGACTTGTTTGAAACAGGGTTGCCATAAACCTTCAATTTGTGAAAAATGCAGTATCCATGAAGTGTATAATAAAGTGAGGCACAATAGAATGAGGTGTGCCTTTATTTGAAGAAGACTTACTCTTTTTATGTGCTTCTGTATAACATTTTAGACAATGAAAATTTATTTTTATATTATTTGTACAATTAAATCTATTAAAAATGTAAAAAAATACAAATGTTTGTGAAAGTTACAGATATTAGGATGAAACACTTTTGTTAGATCCAAACAAAATAGGGCAAGGAAGGCCACAGACAGAGGAGACTGCTGCTTACATGTGTGAGATGAGTGTTTCCAAAAAGTTGGGCATGGTGGCTCACACCTGCAATCCCATGGACTTGGAATGCTGAGGCAGGATGATCGCTTGAGACAAGGAGTTCAAAACTAGCCTTAGCAATACAGCAAGACCCCATCTCTGTAAAAATTGAGAGAGAGAAAAGAAAGAACCATTTTCAGGAGCTTTCTAAAAATCCCATAAGAAACTTTGACATCATCTGGGCATCTCCTATTTTGACAAGGTTTATTACTAGACATTCTTTACAACTAGTAATAAACCTAGTCCTTTTTTTGAGCGTACTTGTCCAGTGCTCTCAAAAGAACACTTGCCCAGTCATGGCATCTTCACCAGTGAACTAACAACAACAATGGCTTTGGGCCTCTGGAACAAGTGAACTCTGTTTCTAAGCAGCTTAAGTGAATCTCTGCCTTTTTCCTAATAAAGCTTCCCTTTATCCTTTCCTCACTGGATACACTGGTGACTTGCCATCCCATGCATTCCAAATTATAATTCTCATTTCTCATTCCTGAATAAACTCAACATATTTGGGGATAATTTTCCTTAGTGTCTTTTTTTTAGACTGACATACTCTTCTTGCTTGTGCCACACAAAAACCTGTATAATGCCCAATAAATCATTATTATCATTATTATCTCATTATTTCCCCATCTTTATTTTTTATTTTATTTTATTTTTTTGAGATGGAGTTTCACTCTTGTTGCCCAGGCTGGAGTGCAATGGTACAATCTCAGCTCACTGCAACCTCCGCCTCCTGGGTTCAAGCGATTCTCCTGCCTCAGCCTCCCAAGTTGCTGGGATTACAGGCATGTGCTACCATGTTTGTATTTTTAGTGGAGATGGGATTTCACCATGTTGGTCAGGCTGGTCTTGAACACCTGACCTCAGGTGATCCACCCACCTCAGCCTCCCAAAGTACTGAGATTACAGGTGTGAGCCACCACGCCTGGCTGACATTTTATTTAACTGAGTTCTCACTTTAATTGGTGGCCAGATTTGGGTAGATCTCAGGTATGTTTCTTGGCCACAGAGTTAGCGGGTGCTGCTTTCAACAACAGTGTCGGGTAATAGTTGGTTAATAGTACAGGAGAGGTTTATTTAGGCCAGTGCAAGGATTGGAAGAGCCAAGCAGTCCTTCTCTAAATGTGCAGTTGTCAGGGGTCAGAAATATAAGGGGGTAAATCAAATATAAAAAGGCAAGCAGAAATTTTAAGTCAGGATAAGGATATGGTCTGGAATTGTAATAGTTTGCTAATTTGTGTAAGAATGTGCCAGGACTCAAAATAAAAGGATATGAGCTTGATTTACATAAGGTTTATCTCACTAGGGAAGCTTGCCATAATGTGCCTTGATTGTTGAGACATTATTGGGCCTGAGCTCAGTGGTGGGGCTGGTAAGTGACAGTTCTTGGCTGAGGGGAATGCAACAACTGCCTTCTGGGCCTGCCTTTATTTTTACTTAAATGAAAAAGTTTAAATAAAATCCCTAGGGGAGCATTAAATTTTATTTGTCTAATTTAAATTTTATTTATAAATAAAAAATTAACTATGCGATTACATATTTTACAAAGTTTAATTGGCACGTGCATATTACCTTATATTCTTCCTTTAAACTTAAATGAAAATGCTTATATGAAATACTGTACATTTGTTTGCATGGATAAATACATAAATTTTGTTTCAAATGAAATAGCATATCATAAAAATCTCTCTGTATGTTATCTTATTTCCAACTCCCACCAGCACCACTACTATTACTTTTTGTGAGTGTGTTGTTAGTTAATAAGTACATATGCATTCTTATTTTCTCCTCTTTTTATATGAAAGGTGGCATACTGTATGTGGTATTCCACATGTTGCCTTAGTTTTTTTTTTTTTTTTTTGTAGTGTTGGGGGTCTCACTATGTTTCCCAGGCTGGTCTTGAACTCCTGGACTCAAGTGACCCTCCCATATTGGCCTTCCAAAATGCTGGGATTACAGGCATGAGCTACTGCGGCTGGCCTATTGCTTTTAAAAAGATAACACTATGAACTCTTTTCATGTTTTTACATAAAGTTTTCTCATTCTCTTTATTGCTATGTGGTATTGCTTTATATAGATTTATCATACTTGAACCAATCTCTCTTGGTGAACATTGGGGTAGTTCTTAGTGTTTTGCTATTATAAACTATGATATAATAATTATGCACCATATACATGTGCATAATTTCACAAGTGTGCAAGTACATTAGTAGGGTATATTATTAGAAGTGGAATTTCTAGGCCAGTATATGCAGATTATATGAGTAATTTTAATGCAAATTACCAAATTGCCCTCCATAAATTGTACAGATTTGCATGTTCATCAGTAGTGCCATTCTGCAACATTGTCAACAAATGTGTTTTCAAACTTTTTGATTTTTGCCCGTTTGATGGGTGAAAAGAAGTATCTGAGTATAGGTTTAATTTGCATTATTTTATTATGAGTGAGATTAAGTATCTTTTCACAGTTTTCAGAGCCATTTTTATTTCTTTTCCAACTCTCTTTTTATATCTTTACCCAACTTTCTGTTGGTTTGTGAAGTAATATTTTAATAATATTTTATTATTATCATTTTTAATATTTACATTCCATTCCATTATGTTATTATAGCATCGTTTATTTTTCTGTAGTTGGGCATTTGATCTACTTTTAAGAGTGTGGCTGTTATATTTTTTCTGTTGAGAACAGTTATTAAACAGGTTTTTCTCATTAAGTTTATTTGGGAGTCAAAAATGCAAGGATCTGTTATAGGTTTTTGTACTAATTAGCTATGAGGAAATCACATAACTTATCTGGGTCTGAGTTGGTAAAACTCAGAACTTTCAAAGTTTGAAATCCCCTAGAGCCATAGCATATAGAAATGGATTGCCCAAACTAATAAATCTTGAATACTTAATATGATCTTAGTCTTTTCCCCTAAATGAAATTAATTAATTTTTGTTATAGTGTTTTCTACCAAAGATATGAGAGTGCTAAAGAGATGAAAGGAACCCTAAGCTCACCTACGCAATTCTTTCATTTTACCAGTGGGTGAGCTTTTTTCCCAAGGAGGAGGGATGAGCTTCTTTAGTATGTACAGCTAGCTGTTGAGTAGTACAGTTGAGACCAGATCTTGGATCATTGGATTTCTACCATACTACTTAGTGGTTTTTTTTTTGTTTTTTGTTTTTTTTTTTTACCATACTACTTAGTGTTGTTATTGTTTTAATTTTTCTCCTTTTTATCTTCCATATCTCCTGTGCAGTTAGATATTAATATGTGTTTGATACCGATGTCTTTATCATTTTTTTTTTTTTTTTAGAGGTGGGGTTTTACCATGTTGCCCATGCTGGACTTAAACTCATGGGCTCAAGCTATCCTCCCACCTCAGCCGCTTTAAGTAGCTGACGTGTGCCACCATGCCCAACTACATTTTGTTTTTCTTTGGAAATTTTTTGTTTGATTCTGTTTTTTATTTCTACACTTATCATAATCTAGGCACTCATCACTCAATACCTAGGTTATTAATGCCTTCTGGCTGTACTCATCACTTTCCTGTCAGCTCTCTCTGCCTTTGCTTCTTTGCAGTTTATTCCATGCACTGCTGATAGATAGACTGATATGCTTTAACCCATGTTTTTACCATCATCTCTTCCTATTAAAGAACTTGAGTGGCTTCCTATTTTACATATGCTCTAAATTCTTGGTCTGGCATTCAAAGGTTCTTCTCAAGTGATTGTGGCTTACTTAGTTGATCATAAGTCTAGCTGTTCTCTACATCTGATCAGATGTTGTAAATTTATCTTCCAGGCTTATATACCCCTTGCCTGTTAGAACTTTTGGCTTTTTGAGGTAGGGTCTTACTCTGTCATCCAAGCTGGAGTGCAGTGGCACAATCTCGGCTCACTGCAACCTCCGCCTCCTGGGTTCAGGTGATTCTTTTCCCTCAGCCTCCTGAGTAGCTGGAATTACAGGCGCCCGCCACCACGCACAGCTAATTTTTGTATTTTTAGTAGAGACAGGGTTTCACCATGTTGGCCAGTCTGGTCTCAAACTCCTGACCTCAAGTGATTTGCCCGCCGTGGCCTCCCAAAGTGCCAGGATTACAGGTGTGAGCCACTGCACCCATCCTGTTCCAACTTTTGAATTGGCTATGTTATTTATTTTAAATATTGAAAACTTCCAAGTGTCTGTTCTTTCTGTTGTCAGTGATGAATAATGTTTCCTTCAGATACGCATGTTTTAGTTTAGTGCTCATTTTTGCTGTAGCGAAGAGCAGTGCTATTTATGTGAATGTACATGTGGATTTCAGAAATGTTAATTTTGAAATGAACCAAAAAAAAAAAATCAGAAGTTGCCAGACAGGAAGAAAATATAATAGACAGCCTCCTGGGTGCTGGATTTTGCTAGAGTTATGTGCAATAAAATGAGATGATTTCTGGGATTGGGGAAGGATGTAAGAATTGTGTTACTAAAGCTTAGGTCATGGAAAATAGGAGAAAAGATTAACAGTTTTTCCATTTTGTCTATATGAGGGCAGGATTTAGGTCCAATTTTGAAGTTGGACCTAGATTGGATGAAGGGAGCTAGGAGCAAAGTTTACATAAGAGATTATAGGTATAGGTCCCAGGGAAGAGTTAATAGTAACCAGCTCATTGATTTTAGGAGATGCCTAAGTAGTCTAACCTGACTTGAATCCAAATAATAGAAGACAGTTTTCTAAGTAAATTAGGAACTTAGAGTATACTTAAATGTTAGGAGCAAGTACCTGTATAGTTTGTACACAGACATGTGAAAGTAAAATGGTTTTAAGTATTTAAGCACTAATAATGTAACAAGTCCTGTGCTAGACTATGTGTTTACAACGTGAAAAAAAAAAAATAATTTGGGCCTTGGGGCAAGGGGAGAAAAATTTACGTATGCCATAGGAAGATATGTACAAAGTACAAGGTAGTTTAAATTAGGAATCAGTGGGCTGGGCATGGTGGCTCACACCTGTAATCCCAGCACTTTGGGAGGCCAAGGCGGGCAGATCACTTGAGGTCAGGAGTTCAAGACCAGCCTGGCCAATATGGTAAAACCCCGTCTTTACTAAAAATATAAAATTAGCTGGGCATGGTAGCACACGTCTGTAATCCCAGTAACCTGGGAGGCTGAGGCAGGAGAATTGGTTGAACTCGGGAGGTAGAGGTTGCAGTGAGCAGAGATCATGCCACTGTACTCCAGCCTTGGCGACAGAGCAAGACTCCGTCTCAATACGCACACACAAAAAGTTAGGAATCAGCAAACTGTGCTTTGAGAAAAATCAAAGGGCATGGATTCTTTGTATCATTTGAATGAATTACCCCTACAAAAAAGTGGAACTGTAAAGAAATGCCTCTTCTTCCCTCAGCCCATCTGGTGTATTAAAACAGCGAGGTACTATACTGAGCCCTGAAGGTCATAATCTAGAGGGAAAAAAATCATTTACATTAATTCTCTGAATGGAGGTGCCTGAAATGATCCTATGGTTTTGGGGGTGTCTCTTGACATTTCTCTGACTTAATCAAAATTTTACACCATTCTGAGGCTTAAGACTAAACAAAAGCTTTTGCTGACTAACCCAGTCTCAACTTAATCTTTTTTATTTGTAGTTTTCTGTCATTTCTATCATAATATTTTTATACTTCAAGATATAATTTTAGGCCGCGTGCAGTGGCTCACGCCTGTAATCTCAGCGCTTTGGGAAACTGAGGCAGGTAGATCACCTGAGGTCAGGAGTTTGGGACCAGCCTGACCAACATGATGAAACCCCATCTCTATTAAAAATGCAAAAATTAGCCAGGCATCATGGCATGCGCCTGTAGTCCCAGCTACTCGAGAGGCTGAGACAGGAGAAATGCTTGAATCCGAGAGGCAGAGGTTGCAGTAAGCTGAGATCATGCCACCACACTCCAGCTTGGGCAACAGAGCGAGACTCCATCTTTAAAAAAAAAAAAAAAGTATATATATATATGAATGATTTTAGAAATGTATTGTTTTAAAAGTGTTTTATATTTATCTTGTTTAATTAGAATGTAGATAGTTTTTGGCTTTCTGGGTCTCACATAGGGCTGTACATACAGTATGAATTTAATAAATTTTTGTTGAATAAGAACTTCCCAACCAGGCATGGTTTACAGGTTCATGCCTGTAATCCCGGCACTTTGGGAGGCCAAGGCGGATGGATCACTTGAGATCAAGAGTTCGAGACCAGCCTGGCCAACTTGGTGAAACCCTGTCTCTATTAAAAAAACAAAAATTAGCCAGGTATGGTGTCGTGTGCCTGTAATCCCAGCTACCTGGGAGGCTGAGACAGGAGAATCGCTTGAACCCGGGAGGTGGAGGTTGCAGTGACTGAGATTGCGCCACTGTACTCCAGCCTGGGTGATAGGGCAAGACTCGGTCTCAAAAAAAAAAAAAAAGAAGAATAAGAACTTCCCAGTAATTATCTTGGATGCTGAATTAGTTGGCTTTTGATGGGGCAACAAACAACACCCAAATCTTTGTGGCTTACAGTAACACACATTTATTTCTCACCAGCATTCTACAGGTCAGCTGTGCTCAGCTGGCTCAGCTGGGCTTGACAGTGGTTTATTCCAGGCTGAAGTTTGTTCATTATGGATGCCAGTTTGAAGGATCAGTGTCTCTTTGGGACATGGTCTTCCCTCGGTGGAGTGCAGGAACACAAGAAAACTAACAGCAGCACCTCCTAAAAGCACTTCTGGAACTGGTCCACATTCCATTGGTTAGAGCAAGACATATGGCAAGACATACACCAAAAACTTAAAGAGAAGGAAATTTATGACCTGGTATTCGTATGCAGAAGGGGAAGAAAAAAGTAGAAAAGTAATTTTGCCTAAGGGATGGGGGATGGAAGAGTAAGTATTTATTGAACAGTAATATGCATTAATACAGATGTTTCAGATTTAAAACAAAATATTAAAAGAATTTTTTTTTAAGTGAAGTTTGAACTATAGAGAATCTGGTAGGGAGGAGGGCTTCCAAGGACCTGGGTGTGAAAAAGATTTAATAAAAACTTCAAAGCAGTATCAGCATTATAAGGTAGGGGCAGCAAAGTCTCCCCTCCTAGGTTGAAGTCTTCCCACCTAACTCCGAGACATTGAAGTATGGAGTTAGTCCTCCTTAGATTCAAATTCTAGATCCATCACTTCCTACCTTTGTACTCTTGAGCAAGTTATATTTTAGATCTGTAAAATGTGGGTACCAGTTGTCTTTTTTCATTTCAGCTCTAAACGCATCTTTCATTGTCCCGTTTGTGATACTGGAAGTGTTTCCCTTGCCAGTTACTGTTAAACTTTGTCAGTAGAGAGACTAGAAGGACCCTGGAGGAGGGGTGTTTCTTGCTGAGTCTAGTGTGCCCTTTGTGGCTTGCTTCTATAGCATGCAGGAACTAGTGGGACACTCAATGGCACCCAACTCCTAAGGAGTTTCAGTGGCAACTCTCATATGCAATTTCCTAGTGAAACTGCCTCCTCATGGGTGGCTTCCCCTGGCATCGCAAAGGTCAGCTTCCCAACAAATTCCACTGGCATGAGTTGTCCAGTAGATGACTTGTTCTGGCATCACAGAGAGTGGCTTTCTAGTGCATTTTGCTGGCATGGCACCTTAGTAAGTTTCTCTGACGTACATAGCTGTGCCCTCTCCACACAGTCTGATCTCTGCCTTGTGAGTGAGAGTAGACCTTTTATAGACTGGTCTTTTCTTGGTGCTCTGTGTCAGATCTAGAATAGTAACTGCTCCCTATATCTGCTATTTCTTTAACTTCTGAGTAGTAAATTTCCTGTTGTAAGTAATAATTTTTTATTTTTTATTTATTTTATTTATTTTTTTGGACAGCATCTTGCTCTGTTGATCATAGCTCACTGTCGCCTCAACTTCCTGGGCTTAAGTAGTGCTCTCACCTCAGCCCCCTGAATAGCTGGGACTACAGGTGCATGTCACCATGCTTGGCTGATTTTTTTTGGTAGAGATGGGGTCCTACTTTGTTGTCCAGGCCGTTCTTCAACTCCTGGGCTCAAATGATCCTCTCTCCTTGGCCTCAGAATGCTAAGATTACAGGCATGAGCCACATACCTGGCCTTAATAATGTTTTATATTAAAAGTTTCTTACTCAAATTATCATGTGGTTTCTGTCTTCTAATTGTACTTTGACTAATATATCAGGTTTATAAGTAGTACTTTTCTCATAAGATTATTCTGAGGATTAAATGGGATAATATAAGCAAATTGTTTAGAATAGTGCCTGTCATAGAGCAATTACTTTAGTGTTTATTAGAAATGTTGGTAGGATTTCATCATCATTGTCATCGTAACTACCACTAGCTAAGAGTGACATTTCTACTTATTGTCCACAGGATGTTTCGTCTGAACTCACTTTCTGCTTTGGCAGAACTGGCTGTGGGTTCTCGATGGTACCATGGAGGATCACAGCCGATCCAGATCCGGCGAAGACTAATGATGGTGGCTTTCCTGGGAGCATCTGCAGTAACTGCAAGTACTGGTCTTTTGTGGAAGAGGTGAGTGTTATCCAACCATCTTGTTCTTGCATATACTTTTATTCTTCCAGTCATCTCTGTTGTCAGAAAGCAGTTGATTTCTGGCTTAACTCTGTATCAGAATTTCTTGCCCAGATCATTTGGTATTATTAATATTCGTCTATGAAATAAGATGTTTCAAAGAATTCAACATGCCAAGGCAATACTTAAGAACACTGTGCTTCAAGGTCTGCCTGTCTCCTCTGCTGAACATTTTAAATAATGGGATAGGGATAGCAATAGCAGCTTTAGAAAATGAATGCTTTCTGGCCAGGCGCGGTGGCTTACACCTGTAATCCCAGCACTTTGGGAGCCCAAGGTGGTCGGATCACTTGAGGTCAGGAGTTCGAGACCAGCTTGGCCAACATGGCAAAAACCCATCTCTACAAAAATACAAAAAAATAGCCAGACACAGTGGCGTGAGCCTATAGTCCCAGCTACTTGGGAGGCTGAGGCAGGAGAATTGTTTGAACCTGGGAGGCAGGTGGAGGTTGCAGTGAGCCAAGCTTGCGCCACTGCACTCCAGCCTGGGTGACAGAGAAAAACTGTCTAAAAAAAAAAAAAAAAAAAAAAGCTGAAAATGAATGCTTTCTGAAACTTCACAATTTGGTGACCCTGTGAAATTAACTAAAGAAACTTGGTACTTTAGTGTCCCTGATAATTTTTTTCACTATGGAAACTTCCTTGGAGAGAAGAGAAAATGTAGCGAGCCACAGTCTTCTCTTTCTTAAAATACATAGGTACTGTTTTTCTGACTCTGTCACTCTCTGTTTTTCATTTTTGTTTGTTTTTTGAGATGGAGTCTTGCTCTGTTGCCCAGGCTGGAGTGTAGTGGCATGATCTCAGCTTACTGTAACCTCTGTCTCTGGGTTCAAGCAATTCTCAAGTAGCTGGGATTACAGGTGTACACCACCATGCCTGGCTGGGATTATAGGTGTGCACCACCATGCCCGGCTGGGATTACAGGTGTGCACCACCATGCCCGGCTAATTTTTTTTTTTTATTGTACTTTAAGTTTTAGGGTACATGTGCACAATGTGCAGGTTAGTTACATATGTATACATATGCCATATTGGTGTGCTGCACCCAGTAACTCATCATTTAACATTAGGTATATCTCCTAATGCTATCCCTCCCCCCACCCTACAACAGGCCCCGGAGTGTGATGTTCCCCTTCCCGTGTCCATGTGTACTCATTGTTCAATTCTCACCTATGAGTGAGAACATGCAGTGTTTGGTTTTTTTGTCCTTGTGATAGTTTGCTGAGAATGATGGTTTCCAGCTTCATCCATGTCCCTACAAAGGACATGAACTCATCCTTTTTTATGGCTGCATAGTATTCCATGGTGTATATGTGCCACGTTTTCTTAATCCAGTCTATCATTGTTGGACATTTGGGTTGGTTCCAAGTCTTTGCTATTGTGAATAGTGCTGCAATAAACATACGTGTGCATATGTCTTTATAGCAGCATGATGTATAATCCTTTGGGTAATTTTTTTTTTTTTTTTGTATTTTTAGTAGACATAAGGTTTCACCATGTTGGTCAGGCTGGTCTCAAACTCCTGGGGTCAAGTGACATGCCCACCTCAACCTCCTGAAGTATTGGGATTACAGGCGTGAGCCACCATGCCCAGCCTCTAGAGCTAACTTAGCCCTATTAATATAGCATGATCTTTCTGGGATGTTACTAAATGCCTTGGGTGTTCAGTGAGGTTCCTCTAGTCTGACTTGGTAGAGCTCGATTGTTTCCTGCTTGTGAGCTCTGGAAATTGACTGGCCTGTGGCTCCTTGGCAATTATTTTGTGTAGTTTCATCCTAAGAATGCACTGCTTAGTGTTGACTTAATACTCAAGAGTGTTCTGTATACATTTTTGGAGCTCTTTCTCTGTGTGTCTATTTCCTTTCGAGTCCTCTGCCTCACCAATTCCAGGCACCTCAGGTTTTCCAAACTTTGATCTCTGTCACTTTAATTTAGCAAGATCACTGTATTTGGCTTGGGATCCTCTTTGTGGTCTAGAAAATATTTTCAGACAGAAATTCTGGGCAATTACAGGCCTCCATTTTTCTTTTCTTTTTTTTTTTTTTTTTTTTTTTGAGATGGAGTCTCACTCTGTCACCCAGGCTGGAGTGCATTGGTGCAATCTCAGCTCACTGCAACCTCTGCCTCCTGGGTTCAAGACATTCTCCTGCCTCAGCTTCTCAAGTAGCTGGGACCAGGCAAGCACCACCACACCCGGCTAACTTTTGTATTTTTAGTAGAGATGGGTTTTTGCCATGTTGGCCAGGCTGGTCTCGAACTCCTGACCTCAAGTGATCCACCCACCTCGGCCTCCCAAAGGGCTGGGATTACACATGTGAGCCACCACGCCTGGCCAGGCCTCCATTTTCTTAGAGAGTTGCATACTGTGCAGTGTCTGAAAGCAATCATTTGATATATTTTGTTCCATTTTCTGTATTTTTGCCCTGGTGGGAAGTCAGATCTGTTATCGTTTGCTCCATTACGGCTGTAAGCAGAAGTCTTCTTTTGTACATCATTGTATTTCATCAGTTCTGTAATATTTAATTAATTTAGTATTATATCATTACAGCAATGGCTTCAACTACCAGAAATACTTATATTATTTTTTAAAAGAGAAATACTTGTATTATATTATTTTGGTCCCCTCTTCTTTATTTATGTTCCTTTTTATTGTAGTGAAAGGTGCATAACTTACATCTTAACCATTTTTTTTCTAAAGACCTTGATATTCCACCCTTTCAGTTACAGTTGGGACAAGGGGAGGATGAGAATGGGAAGAGTTGGAGTGAGATGAAGAACAAGGAGGGAGGGGCTCTATGGCTGGAAGTCTAGTCCATTTAGTTTTTGTACTGGAAGGGCTCATCGTCTCTGGTTTCAATGAGAAGATGTGTGGATGAGGGCTTCTGTCACATGTCTTCACCATTTTAAAATATGCAGTTCAGTAGTTTAAAGTGTATTCACATCATTGTGAAGCAGATCGCCAGAACGTTTTCATCTTGCAAAACTGAAACTCTACTCATTCAAGAGCAACTTCCTTGCTTCCCCTTCCCTCAGCCCATGGTAACCCCCCTTCTACTTTCTGTTTCTGTAAATTTAAATATTCCAGGTAACTCATGTAAGTGAAGTCATACAGTATTTGTGGTTTTGTGAATGGTTTATTTCAGTTAGCATAATGCCCTCAAGATTCATCCATGTTGTAGCTTGTGACAGGATTTGCTTCCCTTTTAAAGCTGAAAAATATTCCATTATCTGTATATACCACATTTTGTTTATTCATCTGCCAATGGACTTTTGAGTTGTTTCCACCTTTCAGCTATTGTGCATAGTGCTGCTGTGAACATGGATATGCAAATATTTATTTGAGACACTTTCATTTCTTTGGAATATATAACCAGAGATCATGTGGAAGTTCTATTTTATATTTTTTGAGGAACTTCTTCATGTAGAATATTTGACAAATTTCATTGCTGTTGCTCTGCTAAGCTGTATCTTTTTCCTTATTTGTCTAGTATGATGGATGTTCAGGATTAATCCAGATTTCTTTTTTGCATATCCAGGGCCCATGCAGAATCTCCACCATGTGTAGACAACCTAAAAAGTGACATTGGTGATAAAGGGAAGAATAAAGATGAAGGGGATGTTTGTAACCATGAGAAAAAGACTGCAGATCTTGCGCCTCACCCAGAAGAGAAAAAGAAGAAACGTTCTGGATTCAGAGACAGAAAAGTATGAAACATAGTCTTATAAGTTGATCAGAAGTATATCTTAAAGTAGAATAATGCAGTTCAATCTTTTTAATCATGTTTCAGATGGTTCCTCTTCACTTTCCAGTTATCACTTCTTTGCTATTTTCCATCATGTTCTAAGCCAAAAGTACTCTTGGAATGTGAAGTTAAAGGAGGTAGTTAAAAGGATCTAGGACCAATAACCACAATTAGCATATTTTTTCTTAGTTCTTTCAGTTCAACTGCCTAAGGTGATTCTTTTTTTCTGGATCTTCCTGATGCTAAATGTTATCATATATGTTAAGTTGGGTCTTTGTGGTATTTCTGATATCAAGTTGTAGAGAGAGAATAAAATCTCTTTGGAAACATAACTTCTAGAAGACCAAGTAACTTTGAGGACAGCGCAAACTTCAAATGACTATCAAGATTTTATGTAATTAGGCCCCACGCGGTGGCTCATGCCTATAATCCCAGCACTCTGGGAGGCAGAGGTGGGCAGATCACCTGAGATCAAAAGTTCAAGACCAACCTGGCCAATCTGATGAAACCCTGTCTCTACTAAAAATACAAAAACTAGCCTGGCATGGTGGCATGCACCTGTAGTCCCAGCTACTCAGGAGGCTGAGTCAGGAGAATTGCTTGAACCCGGGAGGTGGAGGTTGCAGTGAGCTGAGATTGTGCCACTGCACTTCAGCCTGGATGGCAAAGCAAGACCGAGTCTCAAAAAAAAAAAAAAAAAAAAAAATTTTATGTAATTAACACAACCCGCTGTTATGTAGCTTTGCCTCAGCGAAGTTTCAATTCCACTACAGCAGTTCCTATGATATCAGGTATTTGAGTTCAGCAAACATGAGTGATGAACAATGAAAAGGATGGATTTCTTAGATATTTTGCATGTCAAGGTTAAAATTCAGGGAGTTGCCTTCAATTGCTAAACTATAGCTAATAATGCAACAAGATAATTTGAGTTATTTTTGTGTTTTGTGTGTGTGTGGTTCGTGTATTTGCAAGAAGAGTTCTTTGTAAAATCTGGATCTTCTGTCTGGTTTCATCTGTTAGATGAAGTTATTTTTTTATTTTTGGAGACAGAGTCTCCCTCTGTTGCCCAGGCTAGAGTGCAATGACACGATCTTGGCTCACTGTAACCTCCGCCTCCTGGGTTCAAGTGATTCTCCTGCCTCAGCTTCCCAATAGCTGGGATTACAGGCATGCACCACCATGCCCCGCTAATTTTTGTATTTTTAGTAGAGATGGAGTTTCACCATGTTGGCTAGGCTGGCCTCGAACTCCTGACTTCAGGTGATCCGCCTGCCTTGGCCTCCCAAAGTGCTGGGTTTATAGGCATGAGCCACCATGCCCAGCCTAGATGAAATTATTAAATGTGTTTTCTCTATACCCAGATTCATTTCTGATAGAGGTGAATTTGAACAAAAGTTATGCATCACAAGTCAATTATCAAGTGTCCTTGTTTTTCTGTCAGGATACATTTATTTATTGTTTTTCCCTGAGTGAATTCAAAGAAAGCACAACTTTACTCTGTGCCAGCAGTTTCATCTACAGGCCAGTCACACTTTCCATTTTGCAAAATACAGCTAAAATGTCCCAAATAAACATTTATTCTGAACTTCCATTTTCTACTCCTGCCTTCTGCTCAGCAGATGAGCATGTCTCATACTTCATAGAAAAAATTAAAGCTATCCATGTGATTTACTCAAATTCCAACCCTTATAGTTACAAAATCTATCTAATCTGTATTTGAAATAATTCTTATTTCTTTCACTGAAGTTTCAGAGGAAGAGCTCTTTTCCCTATTCAAGGATAATTGTTTTAATGTCTTTCTGTATCTCTAATAATCTATTTCATCACTTATTCTGTCTTCATTCTGTTTTTTCAGTCATTCTTTGTATATTCATTCTTTTACATAATCTATATAGACATGTTAAGAATTTCTCTATAATTTAAGAAATAATAAACCACATTTTTATGCCATAAGTTTTGTGTTTTGTTTGTTCACTTTGAGACGGAGTCTCGGTCTGTCGCCCAGGCTGGAGCGTAGTGGTGTGATCTAGGCTCACTGCAACCTCCGCCTCCCGGATTCAAATGATTCTCATGCCTCAGCCTCCTGAGTAGGTCGGATTACAGATGCCCGCCACCATGTCTGGCTAACTTCTGCATTTTCAGTAGAAACGGGGTTTCACCATGTTGGCCAGGCTGGTCTCAAACTCCTGAGCTCAGGTGATCCACCCACCTTGGCCTCCCAAAGTGTTGGGATTATAGGCATGAGCCACTGTGCCTGGCTTATGTCATAAGTTTATTAAAAACATATCTATTATCCTATGTAAATTCAAGGGTTTGATTTATTTTTCAGAGATTGCACCTCTTAAAATGCTCTTCATATCTGTTTCATGGATGAATTAAACATCCGTGTTTCTTAAGCAGTTGGTGTCTTACTATAAAGAAATGTGCATAAAATCCAGATCCAAAGTACAAAGTCATTATAATTAGTAACCACCACTTATTTTCTACTGAAAATAGCATGTTCTTCCCTGAGCCCTCTTTATAGTGCCTCATGCCTCCTGTGGACCACAGAGGTTGTGAACCTCTGGATGCCCTGTTCCAACATGATGCTATTGGAAGTTCAGTGAGAGGTGCATAGACTGAAGGCAGGAGAGATGGCAGCACCACACCAAGTCCTCCTTAAACTGCATTTTATAATCCCCTTTTTCTTCTCCATTTTGATCATGTATTTTTCTCTTGCCACTTTCCCATTAATTTTTTTCCCTCTGGTCTGGTCCTGTGATGTCTACATCAGCAGTCCCCAACCTTTTTGGCACCAGGGACTGGTTTTGTGGAAGACAGTTTTCCTGCAGACAGAGTGGGAGGGGATGGTTTGAGGAGAAACTGTTCCACTGCAGATCATCAGGCATTAGATTCTCATGATGCACACTACCTAAATCTCTTGCATATGCAGTTCACAATCGGGTTCATGCTCCTATGAGAATCTAATGTTGCCTCTGATCTGACAGGAGGCGGAGCTCAGTCAGTCATGTTCCACTGCTGCTTACCTCCTGCTATGCAGCCTGGTTCCTAACAGGCCCTGGACCAGTACCAGTCCACGGCCCGGGGCTGGGGACCCCTGCTCTACATGTTGTCCTTCACATTCTCACTTTTCTTTTTCTTTTAACTTTTTTCTTTTTAAAAATTTTATTTAAAAAAAATTTTATTCATTGTAGAGGTCTCAATATGTTGCCCAGGCTGGTTTCAAAATTGTGAGCTCAAGCAATCCTCCCACCTTGGCCTCCCAAAGTGCTAGGATTACAGGCATGAGCCACTGTGCCTGGCCCTCTCATTTTTCATTTATACTTTTGTTCTTTTATGTTCTCTTAATTTTTATTTAATATTTCAAATATTCAGAGAAAAAATAGAGAATAATGTTTTTATATTTTATAAAATTATATAGTCTATAGTTTATAAAATTATATAAATTTTATAATTTATATAATTTTATAATTTTATAAACACCCAACAGTCAGTTTTGTCAAGTTTTAGTATTGTATTTACTTCAGATTGTTTTTTAAAAAAGAAATGAGTATTAAAAATATATTGCTTTTATACTCCCCTTCAGTCCCTTTCCTCCCCCATCTTCCATCTTCTTCAGAGGTAAACTGGTATCCTAAATTTGCTTTTTTGTTTTTTATGGGTTTTTTCTTTTTTTTGGAGAGAGAGTCTCGCTCTGTCACATAGGCTGGAGTGCAGTGGTGCAATCATAGCCCACTGCAGCCTCGCACTCACAGATTTAAGCAATTCTGCTGCCTCAGCCTCTGGAATAGAGAGGACTACAGGTGTGTGCCACCATGCCTAGCTCATTTGAAAAAATAAAATTTGTAGAGTCAGAGTCTTGCTCTGTCACCCAAGCTGGAATGCAATGGCATGATGAAAGCTCACTGCAGCCTCGAACTTCTGGGCTCAGGTAGTTCTCCTGCCTCAGCCCTATTAGCCAGGACTACAGGCATGCATCTCCATAACCAGCTAATTTTTTAAAAGATTTTTTATAGAATGGGGTCTTGCCCAGGCTAGTCTCAAACTCCTGGCCTCAAGAGATCTTCCTGCTGCTGCTCCTTTTTGTTTGTTTTGCTTACTTTTTCCTATTTAGTGCTTGAGTGGCTGCTTTCTCTCACTGGCTAGGTTTTTTTATTCAGAAGTAGGCCTTATATTCATAGCTCTGTGCTTCATTGTATTGAAGATCCAGTCACTGAACCCAACAACAGTTTGGCAAAGGTTCTGGGGCAAAGCTGCAGAAAATGCTCTAAATGAGCATTTTCTCTAGGTAGCAGCTTACTGAAACTTTACCCTCCTTTCATGGTCAAGAGAAGCCCTGCCATAGCTTCTTCTGGTTTATTCAATGAATTTAGCTCTGGTTCATGCCTCCTTTTCTGCACACTTACTGCTCTTCATCTCATGTACTATGAGCCCCTAATTGCTTTGCCTGTTTTCAGACTGAAGCCCAGAAGCCTACAACTTCATTTCTTCCTACCACATTATGTTTCTATGTAGTCTCTGATCCACAGAGATGGTGGCTTTTTTTTGAATTGGTTATGCCTTTTAAATTTTTCTCAGCTTTAGGTTTACCAATGATTTCTGTATTTTTAGAGCACAGGCTCAAAAACCAGAAAATTCTAAGTTTATTGAAATCCCACTGTCATTTCTGTACTTTTCAGATATAAAATTGCTCTTTGAATTGTGGGATCCGTTTACAGAAAGTGTTGCTGCTTTTTAGACTCTTGCTTAGTAAAGATCTGGTTTGTTATTTTTATATTTCTGATAGCTTTGCCTGCATTGTTGTTTCTGAGCTATTTGTTTGATTGAGACTATGTTTAGTAGCATCTTCATTTTAAAAAGCCAAATTATTTAGTTCAATTTGTTGTAATTTTAAATTGATTGATAGGCAAACATGAATATTAAAAGATGTAAAATGTGCTATATATGCCAAACAAAATGCTAAAGAAAGTAGTCTGCTGCTGGACACTCGACTCAGTTTACTTATTTACAAACAACAGAATGAATAGAAAAATGGAAGGAAACTATTGAGCATTTTCTGTGTGCCATAGTATATATTTATATGAATGCATCTATATATGTATGTATATCTATGTTTGTGTGAGTGTGTATGTAGACATTCACTTATATACATATATAGTTTATTGTGTGAAGGAATTTAGTAGCTTGCCTAAAATCATACAACTGGTTACTCATAGAGGCAGGAATAAAATTTAAGTCTGTCTGACGTCAAAACTCTTGCTCCTTATACTGCATTCTTTTAACATTATGTCTTCTGGTCACAAGACTTTGTTCATGGTTTAACCTTGGTCAGTTATTGTCGTGTCATTTCAGTGATCTTAGGATTTCTAAATGTGATCTTGAGCCTTGATTTTTCACTGTATCCCACTGTGGTGGAGATTGCTAGTTGTCCAGTGAATGGAAGTAATTTGAACCACGTCTAGGCCTGGCTCCTGAGTGATTTGAGCCACTTCTGGGCCTAGCTCCTAAAGCCCCCACAGGGTTTTTCAATGCACTTTCCCCTTTTCCTGAGAACTGGAATGGTAATGAGCTGAACTGACCTTGGAAGCCATATGTTGGCTGACTTGAGCTTGAGTACATGAAGGAACTTATCAATTCCTGCCAACCAGGAATGTGCACTGTGGATTGTATCTTAGTGAGAAAGACAATTTCATTTTATTGGAGATATTGTATTTTGAGGTGTACTTGTAATAGCATTTTAACCTACCCTAACTAATATGCTTGTTTTAGAAGAAAGGCCAAGAATCAAGGCCATAGAGATTTTTCTTTTTCTTTTTTTTGGGGGGGGATGGAGTCTTGCTCTGTCACCCAGGCTGGAGTGCAGTGGTGTGATCTCTGCTCACTGCATCCTCCGCCTCCTGGGTTCAAGTGATTCTCCCTGCCTCAGCCTCCCAAGTAGCTGGAATTACACATATCCGCCACTATGCCTGGCTAATTTTTGTATTTTTAGTAGAGACTGGGTTTCACCATGTTGGCCAGGCTGGTCTCGAACTCCTGACCTCAGGTGATCCACCTACCTTGCCTCCCAAAGTGCTGGGATTACAGGCGAGAGCTGCCACACCCGGCCAAATTTTTTCAACATGGGCAAAATATGTTGGAGAAGAAATTTTTACAGACATGCTTTTACCATCAGTAAGATACAACAAATGAAAAAATATATTATTTAGTAATTTGGGGACTTATTTTGACCAACAGTTAAGAACGTTAATATGGGGCTGGATGCGGTGGCTCACACGTGTAATCCCAGCACTATGGGAGGCCGAGGTGGGTGGATCACCTGAGCTCAGGAGTTTGAGATCAGCCTGACCAACCTGTGAAATCCCATCTCTACTAAAAATACAAAATTAGCTGGGCATGGTAGCACATGCCTGTAATCCTAGCTACTTGGGTGGCCGAGGCGTGAGAATCACTTGAACCTGGGAGGCGGAGGTTGCAGTGCGCTGAGATCGTGCCATTATACCGCAGCCTGGGCAATAAGAGTGAAACTCTGTCTCAAAAGAAAAAAAAAAAAGAATGTTAATGTTGGAACTTATGTATATTATTACTATTACTGCCAAAAATTAATTTACTTTATTAATTTACTTTCTGAGATGAGTGTCGTAGAACTTGGAATTGCATAGAACCTTAAGAGGTCATCCTATGACAGATGTTCATTATTAAGGATGGCCAAAAATTGACTAGCAAAAGGAGAGGGAGTCTCGAAAATGGAGGACAACTGTTAGGTTACAGATTAGGTTATGTCACCTCTTGAGAGAGAGTGTGCCGGCCACATGATATATTTACAAAACCTTTCTGCCTTCTACCTTTTCCAGGTGTGGCCTCAGTGTGCATCCCATGCCTATGCATTATTTCTGACATCAGGGTCCACAGGGATTTACTGTCACTTACATTATCTTGGGCTCAAGACATTATTTCCATGGTTTTCCTTGGGCATGCTACCAAAATTAAGCCATAAAACTGGTATCAGGACCAAGGGAAAATATGTCCCTTTTAACAATAGAAAGAGCCCATTCTTCCCCTATCCTCTCCTCTTATTTAATTTGTAACCCAACTGAAACAGACAATTAAATACAGGCCTTTGAAACAGAGGCCTGTGGTGGTGATATGGACTACCATGCAAGTAGAGGCATCAGTTGCTCATCTCATCTAATCTTCCATCCATGGCCAAAAGATAGGTAATCCTTTGCAGGAATGTGGTTGATGATGGGAGCAGTGTAACTCCTCTTGGACCATCTATTAACTGTGTGTGGTGTCATTCAAGGAGCAAGCCCAGGAGTAGTTTTAAAGCGTTGTTTGAGTGAGTGAGGTACTCATCACAGTCAGTACTACCAACTTGGGTAGACTCATTCTTTTTATATTCCTTTCCCCTTGCTTCTGCCATTAAATATGGAGGAGTGGTGACATTCACCACTGTCCATATCACTTAAAGTTGTCAAATCACAGAAAAAATTAACATTTTTCTTCCTTAAGATTTTTTTTGTATAGTTATAACAATGTACTTTTCCTTTCTAAAACTGAAGTCTCAAGCTGGGGCTTACTTTTTATTGGTTGGCCTGCTTTTTTGCTTTGTTTTGTTTTGTTTTGTGAAGTTAAGTAACAGTAAAAGATGACAGCATTTTGTAAACACAAGATTTTACAATGATCCTCATAGCCCCTCTTTCTTAGGGGAAATAATTATGATAATGATCTTCATGTTCTTCTTCATCTTTCCCTTGCTGGGGAATTATTTGCTTCATTTTGAAATACTATTCAGAGTTCTTCCTCACGAGTCTAGTTTTATTGTTCAGCATCACATAGAATGTCTGTTTTTTTGTTTGTTTGTTTGTTTGTTTTGGGGTTTTTTTGTATGTTTTGTTTTGTTTCGAGATAGAGTCTCTCTCTATCACCCAGGCTGGAGTCCAGTGGCACGATCTTGGCTCACTGCAACCTCTGCCTCCCAGGTTCAAGAGATTCTCCTGCCTCAGCCTCCCCAGTAGCTGGGATTACAGGTGTGCACCACCACAACTACCTAATTTTTGTATTTTTACTAGAGATGGGGTTTCACCATGTTGGCTGGGCTGGTCTCGAACTCCTGACCTCAAGTGATCCACCCGCCTTGACTTCCCAAAGTGCTGGGATTGCAGGCATGAGCCACGGCACCCTCGAAGTGCTGGGATTACAGACAAGGCTAACAGGCCAATGTCTGTATTTGAAAAAAAATAATTGTTTTACTGTTGTTTTACACAGATATAGGAAACCTAAAATGATTTTTACAGTAACCATTTCTTTTTGTTCTTCATAGTTTTTTACTCCAATGTTTATTCCTAGACATATAGTTTAATCTTGCTTATTTTGTTTGATGATATATCTTTAAAGCCTCTTAATCTACAAGTGACAGAATGCAGGCCATTTAGCCCATAAAGTTTCCTAGAGCCTAGGTTTTACCGATGCTTATTCTCAGTGCAATTCAGCATGTTTCTCTTTTCTCTATATTACCTAAATATTGGCATCTGGATTCTGAGGCTCGATCAGACTCAGGTTTTGATCCCTGCAGCAAGATTAGTGGTGATATTATGTTATTTTATCATAAGACACCTAATGTCTAGTTGCTTTTTTTTTTTTTGCAGTATTAACAGTTATTGATGTTCATTGCCTATATCTGTTAATTCATTGAAGTTGCAAAATGATATTCTAATTTTATCAAATCTTTTTCATTTATTAATTGGAATATTTTATAAACAGACACTATCCGTCATCTACTATTTGGTTATAAATTCTCTTTGGCTACTCGTTGATGCAGTTCATATAGGAAAAATAATGCCCAAATTTTGATCCAATTAAGTCTAGCAGTGTTATTGAAGACAGATGTCTTAATAATGCTCAAGAAAGTCTTATAAGGTATATGACTGAATGAACCATCATAATTCTCTTAGTATATCTTTTCTCAGGCTAAACATCCCAAAATCCTTCAACAGTTTTCTATATATCTCTGCTTTCAAGCCTTTATTATCTTGGATGCTATATTCTGAACTCTTTATATGATAGTTTGTTGTTCTTTTAACCAGGCTAAGATACAATGCTAAGTGGAAAAAAAGCAAAATATATACCATACAATAGGTCTATACTAAATTCTACCAATGTGGGAGTATACTAAGTCTGTTACTTTCTTTGATCTATTATTTAAAAAACGAATCTGGTTTTGTCTTAAATTCTTGATTTTTAAGTTCTTATTTTTCTACCTTTATGTATATGATTGACTTAAATTTTTAATTCACAAAGTCACAAAGTCCTCATTGGTAGTAATTGCTGCTCATATACCCCAAACATTCCAAATGGTTTCTTTTTTGTTGTTGTTGTTCAGAGGAAGAATAAAAATACAGATGGCCTAAAGAAAAGTATTTCTGGCCGGGCTCAGTGGCTCACGCCTGTAATCCCAGCACTTTGGGAGGCCGAGGCAGGCGGATCATGAGGTCTGGAGATCAAGACCATCCTGGCTAACACGGTGAAACCCCGCCTCTACTAAAAATACAAAAAATTAGCCGGGCGTGGTGGCGGGCACCTGTAGTCCCAGCTACTAGGGAGGCTGAAGCAGGAGAATGGCGTGAACCCGGGAGGTAGAGCTTGCAGTGAGCCAAGATTATACCACCGCACTCCAGCCTGGGTGACAGAGCGAGACTCTGTCTCAAAAAAAAAAAAAAAAAAGAAGAAAGATCTCTTTTGTAGCCATTATTTCCCAGCAGACAGTTGTTGTGTAATATAAAATGCCTTTAAAACTTGTAGCTATGTCTGAAGGCTGCTGAGAGGTTGCAAAACTCTTTACTGTGTTTGCCACATGCGCAATCTTTTGATAAAGTCTCCTGTGAAATCTATTCAGATTGTGTCACAAGTTAGCATTGAAAAAATTCCTATCATATGTGGTTACAAATTTGCAGTCTTTTCTCAGTTGCTAAAATCACATGTGGTAGTGGAATTAAGAGCCTTGTTAAACAGCTGCTGCCAGTGACTTCAAAGTGACATCTAGCCAGGACTGACAGTTATAGTAATTGCCATGTTAATGTGGCAAATTTAAAATATCAATAAAGGCTGGGCGTGGTGGCTCACGCCTGTAATCCCAGCACTTTGGGAGGCCCAGGCAGGTGGATCACTTGAGGTCAGGCGTTCGAGACCAGCCTGGCTAACATGGTGAAACCATCTCTAGTAAAAATACAAAAAATTAGCCGGGCGTGGTGGCCAGCACCTGTAATCCAAGCTACTTGGGAGGCTGAGGCAAGAGAATTGATTGAACTCAGAGGTGAAGGTTGCAGTGAGCCGAGATCACATCATTGCACTCCAGCCTGGGCAACAAGAACAAAACTCCATCTCAAAAAAATAAATAAATAAAATAAAATAAAACATCAATAAAGTTTTTCTTAACATTGGTAAATTGCTTTATGGACATGAAACTGATGAGATTATAGGTTTTATTGCCTTGACACATTTTCTAGCCAGTTATTTTTAAGATATTATTTATTGTTGGCTATTTCAACGTGTAAAATTCAGGTATGAGATAAATTATTTTCACTAAAATATTATGTGGCTGGTGTAGTATTTTGTATGTTCCATGTACAGAATGGGGGCTTGTATACCAGATAAGGGAATGAACTTTCATATTAACTAGACAGCCTTTTAGTTAAATATATGCCATACTTGATTTTGTTGCTATTCCAACACTTGCTTGTGTGATTCCCAACTTTGCTGCTTTCTAAATATGCCATATGTAAAGGATCTCTGGCAGTTTGCTTAATTTTATAATCAAAAGTCTGT
Source organism: Hylobates moloch (assembly GCF_009828535.3). Taxonomy (NCBI): domain Eukaryota; kingdom Metazoa; phylum Chordata; class Mammalia; order Primates; family Hylobatidae; genus Hylobates; species Hylobates moloch. The sequence continues at coordinate 608,226 of NW_026652328.1, forward strand.
TGCTTCAGACCTGTTAATAATTGAGTTTCCATGATATGTAATTTTATTTTTCTATGCCATCATTGAATGTCTTTGAAGACCTACTAGCTTTTGAAACCTATGAAATCTAAAGTCTGTTTTGTTTTAGGAATTAGGAAATTGCATAGAAGTAGAAACTGTAAAATCAATCCCTTTGTAAAAACTTGGTATTCAGGCCAGGTGCAATGGCTACTTCCTGTAATCCCAGCACTTTCGGAGGCCATGGCGGAAGGATCACTTGAGCCCAGGAGTTTGAGGCCAGCCTGGACAATGTGGCGAGACCCTTCCTCTACAAAAATAAAGATCATTTTTAAAAAAGAGAATGTTAAAAAAATTCTTCTGGGAAGGATTGTAAAAAATAGAAAAAAAGACTTGGTATTTGAGAACCTATAGGTTGGCATATATATGGCATTGTACCCTATTACTGAAATCTTCTGAAATTTCTTATGACATTTAAAAATTTTGCTAGCCTTCAGTGATTTAAAACATTAGAAAATTCTTCAAAAAAAGTTTTAAACAAAAGTTACATGAGGATTGCCTCAACTGGAATATGAATGGTATATTGCAAGAAATAAAAAATTCCAAGAATATTAAAAGTTTTTGGTATTCATTTGTAATATTAAAAAACTAAGTATAGAAAAAAAGATAGAATTTCTTCCCAAAATAAGATGGAAAATATATGAGAATTGATGAGCAGTGATAAGAATATATGAGCATATGAGCATTGCTTAATATAGCAACACTTTCTAAATTTCTAACTTTAGGTGATGGAATATGAGAATAGGATTCGAGCCTACTCCACGCCAGACAAAATCTTCCGATATTTTGCCACCTTGAAAGTCATCAGTGAGCCTGGTGAAGCAGAAGTGTTTATGACACCAGAAGATTTTGTGCGATCCATAACACCCAATGAAAAACAACCAGAACGTAAGTTGCTAAAGTGAAATATAAGACTGTGATATTTATTTTGTTATAAGCTACTTTGTCTCTTTCTACATAGTACTGAAATCTTACAGGTCCTTGTAATAATGATATGAACAGTGTGGCTATTGAATATCAGGCATTGTGCTAGGCTTTAGGAGTACAAAAGAGAAGCCTGCAGTCTAATGTGGCAATCTGTAACCAGGGTAAGAGGTTGAGGAGATTGTCCCCGTCTGGTTGAGATTCACTGCCTGTAATTAGAATGTTCTTGAAGGCAGTACATTACACATATAACTGCTGTCAAGTCACTCTTTAGTGAGGAAAACCAGAAAACTTATAAAGTATGAAATTAACACACTTTTAAACAACCAATGGATCAAATAAATAATCACAAAGGAAATTAAAAAATGCTTTCAGTTGAATGAAAAGGAATACAGAACCTCCCAAAACTTATGCAGTACCACAAAAGCAGTGCTCAGAGGGAAATTTATAGTTATAAACACCTATGTTTAAAAAGAAGAATGATCTAATCAATATTCTAACTTTCACACACATAAAACAAAGTTATATATTGATTGGTTATGAAAATGTTGTGACCATAGTCTCAAAGGAGCTTAACCCTGAATTTCCCCAAGAGCAATAGGTTGATATTCACTAATTCATTGTCCACAGTGACTGTATAGAACATAACCACAAATAGCAAGAATTGATTGTACCGTCATGGGCCACTTAATGATGAGGATATGTTCTGAGTAATGTGTCCTTAGGTGATTTCATTATTGTGCAAACATCATGGAGTACTTAATGCAAATCTAGGTGGTATAACCTACTACACATCTAGACTATATGGTATAGCCTATTGTTCCTAGGCTATAAACCTGTATGGCATATTACTGTACTGAATACAGTAGGCAACTGTAACACGATGGTAAGTAATTGTATATCCAAACATATCTAAACATAGAAAAGATATAGTAAAAATATAGTATAAAAGATGGAAAATAGTGCACCTGTAGACTTTATAAACGTTGTACACTTAGACTATACTAAATTTATTTTAAAAATAAAATAGTTGTACTACGATGTTATTATTGGTACAAAGTCACTAGGCAACATGACTTCTTAGCTCAATTATACTCTTATGGGACCACCACTGTATATTCAGTCCTTTGTTGACCAAAACATCATTAAGCAGCACATGACTGTATATGGTATAGGAGTAGGATATAAAGAAACTAATTCTTTTTTTTTTTTTTTTTTTTTTTTGAGATGGAGTTTCACTCTTGTCACCCAGGCTGGAATACAATGGCGCAATCTCAGCTCACTGCAATCTCCACCTCCTGGGTTCAAGCGATTCTCCAGCCTTGCCTCCTTAGTAGCTGGGATTACAGGCATGTGCCACCATGCCCAGCTCATTTTGTATTTTTTAGTAGAGATGGGGTCCGACCATGTTGGCCAGGCTGATCTCAAACCCCTGACCTCAGGTGATCCATCTGCCTCAGCCTCCCAAAGTGATGAGATTACAGGCGTGACCCACTGCACCCGGCTAAGAAACCAATTCTTTAGAGAGTATATAGGAAGACATCCTAAATGGAGTGCTATTTGATTGGGTTTTGAAAAATGAATAATAGCTCATTATATAGAGGAGAAAGAAAAGGCATCATTCAGAGTGAGTAAATTATGTGGTCAAAAATACAGACAGATGGGCCAGGCACTGTGGCTCATGCCTGTAATCTCAACACTTTGGGAAGCCGACACAGACGGATTATTTGAGCTCAGGAGTTGAGGACCAGCCTGGGCAACATGGCGAAACCCCATCTCTACGAAAAATAAAAAAATTAGCCAGGCACGGTGGTGCGTGCCTGTAGTCCCAGCTACTTGGGAGGCAGAGGTGGGAGGATGGCTTGAGCCTGGGAGGTGGATGTCACAGTGTGCCGAGATGACAACACTGCACTCCAGCCTGGGCAATAGAGCCAGACCCTGTCTCAAAAAAAAAACCAGACACATGAAATAACAAAGTGAGCTTAGGGAACCAAAAACATTTATGTCATTTTCTAACCAGAAAGTTCATAATATTTTGCCCACATTATTAACATTCACATACCTCTAGGTCAAATAAAAAGTATATAGAACCATCACCCCTCCAAAATGTATGAAATTTGCTATTTAAAATTTTTGGTTGTTGGCCAGGTGCAGTAGCTCATGTCTGTAATCCCAGCACTTTGGGAGGCTGAGGCAGGCAGATCTCTTGAGGTTAGGCGTTAGAGACCAGCCTGGCCAACATGGCAAAACCCTGTCTCTAATAAAAATACAAAAATTAGCTGGGTATGGTGGTGCACACCTGTAATCCCAGCTACTCGGGAGGCTGAGGCAGGAGAATTGCTTGAACCCAGGAGGCGGAGGTTGCAGTGAGCCAAGATTGTGCCACTGCACTCTAGCCTGGGTGATAGAGTGAGACTCTGTCTCAGAAAGAGAGAGAGAGAGAAAAAATACAATTTTTGGTTGTGGAAATTTTCAAACATGAAAAGTGGAAAATATAATCAACCCATATGTACACATCACTTAGCTTCAACAATTATAACACATGGCCAATCTTGTTTCATCTATAACCTCTTTTACTTCCTTTCCTCACCCCAGATTGTCTTAAAGCCAATTCAAGACATGCAGTGCAACCTGTAAATACTTTTGCGTGTGTCTCTAAAATATAAGAACTTTAAAAACAATAATACTTTTTAAGTATTACAATTAAAAACAGCAGTTATTCCTTAATAGCAAATATCCAGGCACTGTTCAAATTTTCCTATCTAAAAATAACTGTTACAGTTGGTTTGTTTAAACCAACCTCTACACTGCATTTAATTGATATGTCTCTTCAGTCTTTTATCTACCGTTTTTTTCACTTTCATGTTTTTTTATTGCCATTTATGTGAGACATATTTTATGCCTTGCCTCACATTTCTCAGTCCACCTTTTTTCTCAGGTTGCTGCTGCAGCAGTTAGTTGTACAGTGTTGCAGCCTGACAGGATGAAACCTCAGCTATGTTGTGTATCTGTTGCTTTCTCCTATAGGGCATCTCTGCTGCTATAGCATGGGACACCTGTACGAGCACACTCAACCATGTTGGCACATGCACACATTTGGAGATACAAAGGCATTAACACTTACTGCTGAGAATTGGTGGATACCCTCTTCTCCATTGTCTTGGATGATCAATTCTGATATACAAACTACATGATTTCTCAGATGGGCCAAGGGGAGTTGAGCTCTGGTTGTCTACAGTGGTAGTCAACTTAATAACATACCCTTGAATTGGCTTTTTCTACTGACCTGTTTCACTTTTCTTAGTCCTTCCACACTGATACCTTGCTTTTAAGGAAACGAAACTAGACACCATTTATTTGTGAAGGAATGTAGGTCATTTGTATTATAGAATTTCCCACATGCTGGATTTTACTGATTGCATCCATAAGGTGTTGTTTAACATGTTTCTCTATCCTTTGTGCTTCACCCATATGTAAAATACATAGAAAGTAACTTATTACCGGAAATTATTTTATTCTTCTTTGTACGTTTATTTTCTAATAGACTTTATATATATATGTGTGTGTGTATATATTCATTCAACATGTATTGATTGATAGTCATGAGTTAGAGAACATTCCAGGTGCAAGAAATACAGTAATAAAATGGACAAAAAGTCCTGCCCTCATAATCTTTTATAATTAGAAAGAAATTAAAGGTATATAAAACTTCTCATTAATTGCATTGAGCTTTTAATTCAGAGCATTGGCTGGGTACTGTGGCTTAAACCTGTAATCCTAGCACTTTGGGAGGCTATGGCAGGAGGATCACTTGAGGCCAGGAGTTCAAAACCAGCTTGAGTAACATAGTGAGACCCTGTCTCTATAAAAATAAAAGTAAAAAAATTAGCCGAGGCCGGGTGTGGTGGCTCACGCCTGTAATCCCAGCACTTTGGGAGGCTGATGCGGGCAGATCACGAGGTCAGGAGATCGAGACCATCCTGGCTAACATGGTGAAATCCCGTCTCTACTAAAAATACAAAAAAATTAGCTGGGCATGGTGGCGAGCGCCTGTGGTCCCAGCTACTCAGGAGGCTGAGGCAGGAGACTGGCGTGAACCCAGGAGGTGGAGCTTGCAGTGAGCCGGGATTGCACCACTGCACTCCAGCCTGGGCAACAGAGCAAGACTCTGTCTCAAAAAAAAAAAAAAAAAAAAAAATTAGACCAGCGTGGTGGCTTGTGCCTATAGTCTCAGCTACTTGGGAGGCTTAGGTGGAGGGATCACTTGAACCCAGGAGTTTGAGGTTACAGTGGGCTATGATCATGCCACTGTACTCCAGCCTGGGCGACAGTGTGAGACTCTGTCTCAATAATAATAATAATAATAAATTTAGATCCCTTTAAATTAGCTTCAGCACCTCGTTTTGTGATATTGAAGGAAGAAAGTAAAGAAAGCTTGCATGTAGATAAAATCTTATTTGCGTTAAGAGAAAAACTTTAGGTAAATTTAACTGAGTTTAATTGAGCAAAGAACAATTGGCAAATCGGGCAGTCCCCAAATCAGAATAGGTTCAGAGAGGCTCCAGTATAGCCACATGGTGGAAGATTTATGGACAGAAAAAGGAAAGTGATGGACAGAAAATGGAAGTAAAATACAGAAGCAGCCAGATTTGTTACGGCTTGGAGTGTCCCTTATTTGAACATGGTTTGAATAATTGGCTACAACTTGATGATTGGCACAAGAATATGTTACACATACGCAGTTAGGTTACAGTTCACTACGTACAGAGGAAGCTTTAGGCTGAACTTAAAATATATAAGGAGGCAGCTTTAGTCTAAACTTAATTTAACAATTCTCCTCTTTTGGTCATCTCAATGGAGAGATTGACCGAAACTTTAGTCATTGATGTCACTCTGTCATCATTTGTTCAGACAAAGGAAAAAATGGTATAAGTGAAGCTCAGTTAAGACAAGAAAAGTGCACCAGCACTTTGGGAGGCCTAGGCGGGTGATTGAATGGACCCCTCCCCTTAGCCAAAGGGATTCCAAAGATACATGAGAAACTGGTTCAGGCCATGATGGGAAGGGGGTTTGGACATGCCTCATTATACTCTTTTGCTGGAAGTCAGGCTTAACTGACTAGCACTAACATTAAAACAGATATTTAAGACTGACAAAACAGACTCTTTGTAGCAATAAGATACCACATTCCAGCCTGACTAATATAGCATCACATGACAGAGAGCAGGCCCTGAAAGAAATCAAAGTATTTTACTGCAAAATATGTTTCTTTGACACATTTTGAAATGGCCCTGCAAAGCTGTCTCTTCTGGGGGAAATTTACATTCTGTAGAGAATCGCCTTCCCTTTTTCTGGTCTTTGTCTGATCCTGAGGAGATTAGCTGAGAGTCTAGCACCTTTTAAAGGCTTGAGTAGGAAATTATTTGCCATCTTTTGTCCCTAACGGTGGCCACCTATGAGACTTTATTTACATAGTAAGAACCTTAGTTCTCCACAACCCCTATCTTAACCCACTCCTTTCTGTTGACTCCAGATCTTACATAATAATTTAACTCTTTCAACCAATTGCTAGTCAGAAAATCTTTGAATCTGCCTGTAAGCCCTTTCCCTACTTCAGATTGTCCTGCCTTTCTGGACCAAACCAGTGTATACCTTACATGTGTTAACTGATATCTTATATCTTCCTAAAATATGTAAAACCAAGTTGTAACCAAACCACCTTTGGTACATATTCTCTGGACCTCCTGAGGCCGTGTCACTGGTTATGGTCCTCACATTTGGCTCAGAATAATCTCTTCAAATATTTTATGGAGTTTGTTTTCTTCATCAACAGTAATCATGAGGAAAGTCTGATATATTGAAATGAGATTCAGTGGGAAATTTGGCTTCGTTTTCATTTGCTCATGAACAGGAATTTCCAGAAATGTTGATGGAGCAGAAATAAAAGATATATTATTCCTATATGGGTTGAGATAAGGAAAAAAGTGAGGCTGTAGATTTTTTGTAGTTTGAATTTCTATCAGAAATGGCTGGACTCTAGCCAGTAGCTCATATTTCAACTTTATTTTGTTGTATTTTTCACACATACTGTATCCCAGGATACCTAACAGATCTAAATTTGTAAGTTTTACTTTTAGAACAGTTCAAAAATAATCATGAAGCACAGACTACATGAAGCCCTAAAATTAAGCAGTTTTAAAATGAATAGGGAGCAGATGAACTTTAGAGTGCAAGATGAATAAGAATTCTTCTGTACCGAATGTCAAGAAAGTTTGGAGTAATAGTTGAGTAGGACAGACATTAAAAGGAAAAAAATATTCTGTATGATTTGAATATGTCCCATCTCCCTTTCTGTGAAGTCTCAATGTCATTGCCATCCCTAGGTATAATGAGATAGATAGTTGCTTCAGGCTCTGGGCTTTGAGTGGTGCTTGCTATTGTAGTAACCAGCTCTGCATAGCTGGCCAATTATTTGAGGCAACAGTGGCATGGGGAGAATTTTTAAAGTTCTATATAGAAAAACTTGAGCTTTCCTTAGAGCAAAGCATAGCGTATTGCAAAGAGGATCCCTATTTTCTTTCCACCATATCCAACTGGCTGACCTTATTATCTTGATGTGATTTCATCTTCATTGGAGATGAAAAGGGTGTAAAAGAGGGAAACACAGATCATATAGTGATTTACTTCTCCTGGACTCCATATTATCTCTAGGATGACCCCTTGTAGCAGGACATGCCGCAGACAAAACCCCTCAGACACCGGGTTAAAGAAGGAAGAGCTTTATTTGGCTGGGAGCTTCGGTAAGACTCACGTCTCCAAAAACTGAGCTCTCCGAGTGAGCAATTCCTGTCCCTTTTAAGGGCTTACAACTCTAAGGGGGTCTGTGTGAGAGGGTCGTGATCAATTGAGCAAGCAGGGGGTACGTGACTGGGGGCTGCATGCACCGGTAATCAGAACAGAACAGAACAGGACAGGGATTTTACAGTGCTTTTCCATACAATGCCTGGAATCTATAGATAACATAACCGGTTAGGTCAGGGGTTGATCTTTAACTACCAGGCCCAGGGCGCAGCGCCGAGCTGTTTGCCTGTGGATTTCATTTCTGCCTTTTAGTTTTTACTTCTTCTTTCTTTGGAGGCAGAAATTAGGCATAAGACAATATGAGGGGTGGTCAGCATAAGACAATATGAGGAGTGGTCTCCTCCCTTAGCCTAAGTATCCTTTTTTTTTTGAGATGGAGTCTCGCTATGTCGCCCAGGCTGGAGTGCAGTGGTGCAATCTCGGCTCACTGCAAGCTCCACCTCCCGGGTTCATGCCATTCTGTTGCCTCAGCCTCCCAAGTAGCTGGAACTACAGGCGCCTGCCACCATGCCTGGCCAATTTTTTGTATTTTTAGTAGAGCCAGGGTTTCACCATGTTAGCTAGGATGGTCTCAATCTCCTGACCTCGTGATCTGCCCACCTCGGCCTCCCAAAGGGCTGGGATTACAGGCGTGAGCCACCATGCCCAGCCCTAAGTATCCTTAATAATAATCTTACATACAGTACTTGATTGATTGATTGATTGATTGATTGATTGAGATGGGGTCTCGCTATGTTGCCCAGGCTGATCTGGAACTCCTGGGCTCATGTGATCCTCTTTCTGGGCCTCCCAAAGTGCCGGGATTATAGGTGTGAGCCTATAGGCCCTATAGCCTATTATAGGTGTGAGCCATGCCCAGCCCCTTAGAGCAATTTTAATTTGGTTAATAATTTTTCACATGGTTATATACATGGAATATATTTTAAAAACATTTTTGCACTAATTTTTTTTCCAAACAAGATAAGTACCTTCAGTAAAAGGTCCTTGTGTTCTACCGATAGCAACAAGAGGCAGAAAAATTCTAGGCAGACAGGGGCAGGTCCCTGACAAAACCCCACCTTCAAGCCGAAAAGCCTGAAACCTTCCATTCCAGTGGCCCGCTCAAATGTTGCCTTTCCTAAACTACCCATGGCCCACCCCCATCCTGTGCCTATAAAGACCCCAGACTCAGAGAAGTAGCTGAACATTGGAGAGAAGTGACTTGACTTCAAGGGACAGCTTGATGGCTTGACTTTTTGGTGAAGAGTCCAGCCAGAGACAGCTGGACTTGAGAGGAAGATTACCTGCCCATCCCATCCCTTTTCCAGCTCCCCTTCCTGCTGAGAGCCACTTTCATCGTTCAGTAAAATCCTCTGCATTCACCATCCTTCGGTTTGTTCATGCGACCTCAATTTTCTTGGATACCAGACAGGAGCTTGGGAGCCAACAAGTGCAGATACCAAAAAAAGGCTGTTACACTGGCCCGTTGCCCTTGCTGGTGGAGGGCAGCTGTCCCACATGATGAGGCAAAGGGCCCACTGAACTGTTAACACTTAAGCCATCTGTGGATGGCAGAGCTAAAGGAGCACTGTAACCACCCTCTGGGGCTTCAGGAATCACAGGCACCCCCATCCAGATGCTGCTGCATGGCCCGTACGGCGTTTGCTCCTGCTGGCACCCAAAAGCAGTTGGCTGGTTCCTGCACTTGCTTGCTCTGGTTCCTGCACTTGTTCGCTTGCACACTCCCTCCCGCAACGGGTAGGCAGGGGCAGGCTAAGCAAACAAGGCACCCCTGTCGTGAGTCCTGTGAAAGGGTCAAGATGATATCCTGCTTCACTCCTTTTGTTTTTAATCCTCTGTAGTGCTGCTTAATACAGAGCAGGGATTGGCCATCTACAGCCAACTGCCTATTTCTGTATGGCCCATGAGCAGAGAATGGTTTTTACATTTTTTAAATGGGTGAAAAAAAATCACAAGAAGCAGCTTTGTGAAACTTGAAAGTGACATGAAATTAAAATTTCAGTGTCCATAAAAGGAGTTATCTGCAATCCCATTTCACTCCCATTCTTATTAGAGATAACCAATGTTATTAATTTGGTGTTTATCGTTTTTGTTGAAGACTATAACATCATGTATATTCATTGTCCTTCCCTAGGGGATGATTATATTTATTATTGCAGCATGACTACTACATTTCCCTTACTTTTGTATAAGTTTTATAAGTTTCCGTTACTTTTATGTAAAGAACAGGTAGCTGTTCTTTTATTTTCACTGCTATAAGTTGTGGATATTATTTGTATAAATTTATACAAATATGCCAGTATATGATTTATTAGTCAGTTATTGCTATGTAACAACCAACCAGAAAATGTCAGTGGCATAACAAGCATTTATTTAGCTCATGCTTCTCTGTAATTGCCTGACAAGTTCTTGTTGCCCACTGCACAGATAGAGCTGATTAACTGAGACAGCAGTATTGCAGTAAAGAGAGTTTAGTTAATGCAAGGCCAGCCAAGTAGAAGGACAGGAGTTTATTATTCATCAAGTCAGCCTCCCTAAGGACTGAGAGGCTAGGGTTTTTATGGATAGTTTGGTGGGCAGGGGGCTAGGGAATGGGTGCTGCAGATTGGTTGAGGATGAAATCACAGGGGTGTGGAAAACAGTCCTCATGCACTGAGGCTGCCTCTATGTTTGGGCCACAGGATGGGTTCAGTCATGAGTCATGGGTCTGGGTGGGGTCATTCAGTTGCCAAAATGCAAAAGTCTGAAAAATATCTCAAAAGATCAATCTTAGATTCTACAATAGTGATGCTATTTATAGAAGCAGTTGGGGAAGTCACAAGTCTTGTGACCTCTGGGCACATGCCACCTGAGTTGTAAGGGATTAGAGAAACTATGCCTACATTTTAATAGAATTCAGGCCTCTTCCATAATCCTAATCTTGTGTCCTTTTACTAGTTTTACAAAGGTTGCTTTGGTCCCTGAGCAAGGAGTTTTGGGGAGGGACTATTAGCATTCTTGCTTTCAAGTTAAACTATAGTCTAAATTCCTCCGATTCCCAGGCTTTTGCCCAGGAACGAGTAAGGACAGCTAGCCTGTGAGACTAGAAGCAAGATGGAGTCAGCCATGCTAGACTTCTCTTGCTGTCATAATCTTTGCAAAGGCACTTCATCTGAAGATCCCATGAAGTGCTCTCTGCTGTTCTCAGCTGAGCTCTGTAGATAGGCTAGAGGTTGTCTAATTAAGCTAGGATAGCTCTGAAAGTTTGTCAGCAGATTTGTCAGCCTGCTTTATGCATTTATCACTTTTTAGACCACTGGCCCATCCAGGATATATTTTTCTTATAGATGGCCAAGATATAAGAAAGAAAGCCAACCTCAGAAGTCCATTTTAAGGATGCTTATGTCCCATCTGTTAATATCCCATTGGCTAAAACAAGTTACACAACAAAGCCCAAAGTCAAGGGCTTTTCCATAGAGGTCAATGAGAAAGAAGTAAATATTTGAGATCAGTAATCTAATCTACCATGCCAGTTTTTTGTTTTGTTTTGTTTTAGAGACAGGGTCTTGCTCTGTTGCCCAGGCTAGAATGCAGTGGCATGTTCATAGTTCATGTAACCTTGAACTCCTGGGCTCAAGTTATCCCCCACTTTCGCTTCCTGAGTAGCTAGGACTATAGGTGTGTACCATCACACCAAGCTAATTAAAATTTTTTTTGTAGAGACAAATGTCTCACTGTGTTGCCCAGGTTGCTCAAACTCTTGGCCTCAAGTGATCTTCCCACCTCAGACTTCCAAAGTGCTGGGATTATAAGTGTAAGATACCACATCTGGCTCCATGTCACTTTTTTTTTTTTTTAATCATTACCATACTGCACTGAATGTTCTCCTATATGTGCCCTGGTACATATTTGCAATAAGTTATTTTCTTCTCTTTTCTTTTTTTTTTTTTGAGATGGAGTTTCACTCTGGTTGCCCAGGCTGGAGTGCAATGGCACAATCTCGGCTCACTGCAACCTCCATCTCCTGGGTTCAAGTGATTCTCCTGCCTCAGCCTCCCAAGTAGCTGGGATTACAGGCATGCACCACCATGCCTGGCTAATTTTGTATTTTTAGTAGAGACAGGGTTTCGCCCTGTTGGTCAGGTTGGTCTTGAACTCCTGACCTCAGGTGATTCACCTGTCTCGGCCTCCCAAAGTGCTGGGATTACAGGCATGAGCCACCATGCCCAGTCAAGAAGTTATTTTCAGCATATACCTGGAACTGGACTTGCTGGCCCATAGAGTATATTCCTCTTCACATTTGCTAGACATTGCCAAATTGATTTCCAGAGTTGATACAGTAATTTATCTTCTCTCCAAGAATATATCAGTTTCTTCCTCTGCATTCCTGCCAACACTTGGTATTATCAGATTTAAATTTTAACAAACTTATGAAAGTAAATTATTGTCTCTTTGTGCTTTTTCTACTCTCTATCTGCTTTAATCTTTATTATTTCCTTCCTCCTACTAATATTTAGTTGAGTTTGTTCTTGTTTTTCTAGTTCCCTAAGATGCAATATTAGGTTGTTTATTTGAGGGCTTCTTTTTCAGTGTAGTGTTTATTGTTATCAACTTCCCTTTTAGAATTGTTTTTGGTATATTCCATAGCAAAAACATGTTGTGTTTCCATTTTTGTCTCAAGAAATTTTTTAAATTTTCTTTTTAATTTCTTCATTGATCCATTATTCAGGAGCATATTGCTTGATTTCCACATCTTTGTAAAGTTTCCAAAGTTCCTCCTGTTATTTATTTCTAGTTATATATCATTGTGGTCAGAAAAGATACTTGATACAGTTTCAGTCTTAAATTTGTTAAGACTTGTTTTGTGGCCTAACATATGATCTGTCCTGGAGAAGTGTTCATGTACAGGTGAGAAGAATGTGTATTCTATAGCAGTTGGATGGAATGTTCTATAAATCTCTCTTAAGTCCATTTGGTCCAGAGTACAGTTTAAATCTGATGTTTCTTTATTGATTTTCTATCTAGATGATCTGCCCATTACTGAAAGTGGGATGTTGAAGCCCCCTACTATTATTGTATTGCAATCTCTCTCTCTTTTTAGATCTATTAATATTTGCTTTATATTTAGGTGCACTGAGATTGGGTTCATATATATGTACAATTGTCATATCTTCTTAATGAATTGACTCCTTTATTACTAAATAATACCTTCTTTGTCTCTTCTTACAGTTTTTGACTTATACTCTATTTTATCTAGGTATAGCTGCTCCTGCTCTCTTCTGGTTTCTATTTCCAAATATCTTTTTTCCTTTACTTACTTTCAGTCTGTTTGTGTCCTTACTGGTGAAATGAGTCTCTTATAGGCATCATATAGTTGGGTCTTTTTAAAAAAAATTTATTCAGCCATTCTATGTTTTTTATTTGGAGAATTTAGACCATTTATAGTCACTGTTATTATTGATATGTAAGGACTTTATTATAGCCATTTTGTTCCTCATTTTCTGGTTGTTTTGTAACCCCTCCCTTCCTTTTTTTCCTTTGTTACTGTCTTCTTTGTCTTCCTTTGTGGTCATTTTCTCTGGTAGTATATTTTAATTCCTTGCCTTTTATTTTTAGAATATCTATTACAGGATTTTTCTTTGTGGCTACCGTGAGGCTTACAAAAAACATAACAGATTATTTCAAGCTGATAACAGCTTAACTTTGATCACAGACACACAAAAACTCTACACTTTAAAGTGTTTTAAAGATTTTTCTGGTTTTATTTTACATATGACTAATGACTAGTGAGGCTTATCATCTCTGCATGTTATTGACTACTTACATTGCCTTTTCTATGAATTGCCTGTTTATAGTCTCTGCTCATTTTTCCATTTGATTATCCTTTTTAGTAAAGTAGTTTATATATTCTCACTGAAATCTGTTATATACATTGCAGATCTCCTGTCCTAGTCTGGGGCCTGTCTTTTTATTTTGTTTGTGGTGATTTTTAATGCACAGAAGTTGTCAATATTGATATTTTCAAATGTTTCAGTCTTCTCCTTGATAGTTTGTACTGTTATTTTTAACTGCTTTATTAAGATATAATTAACATAAAATAAATAGCACATATTTATAGTGTTTGATGAGTTTTGACATACTAGTCATATGTATATTCTAGTGAAACCATCGACACAATTAATATAATGACAAGTTTATCACCCCATGAGTTTCTTCATTCCCATTTATAATATTTCTTTACCTTTTCTTCCTGCCCTCAAAGTCCCAGGCAACCACTAATCTGCTGTCTGTCTTCCATATCCTAACTGATTCAGTCTACTTTCTCTATCAATTATTGAGAGAAGGGTGTTGATTTCTGACTTTAATTTTGGATTTGTCTGTTCATACTTTCAGTTCTATCAGTTTGGTTTTTTTTTGGTTTGTTTGTTCATTTTAGAGATGGGGGGCCTCACTATGTTGCTCGGCTGGAGTGCAGTGGCTGTCAATAGACATGATCATAGTATACTGCAGCCTCGAACTCCTGGCTCCTGGCCTCAAGTGATCCTCCTAGTCTCAGCCTACCAAGTAGCTGGGACTACAAGCACATGACCCTGTGCTAGGCTCTAGTTTTTGCTTCACATATTTTGAAACTCTCGTATTAGGTACACACATTTTTAGGATTATTAATATTGTTTGGTGAATTGACCCTCTTATCATTACATAATTGATTCGCTTTATCCATGCGAATTTTTTTTTTGCTCTGAAGTCTACATAGCCTGATATTTATATAGCCACTCCAGTTTTCTTCTGATTATTTTTTTCATGACACCTTTTTCTATCCTGTTACTTTTAACCCCATTATTATATTTAAAATGGGGGTCCTTAGAACTTGAGGATAAATTCAAATAATACAAAATAAAATAGGGTTCTTGTGGACAACCTGTAGCCAGATCTTGTTTTTTATACAGTATGATAGCCTCTATCTTTTAATTACTGCATTTATTGATATGCTTGAATTTAGGCCCACCATTTTATTTGTTTTTTTCTTATTTCTCCATCTTTTTTATGTTCTTCTTATCCCCTTACCTGCCTTCTTTTTGGATTATTTGAACATTTTTTAGTATAGTGAATTTGAATTAATCTTTTGAGTTAACAATATTTCTTTGTATATCTTTATTCTACTTGTGTCTATAGATATTGTAATATACATACTTAACTTTTTACAGTCTATTAAGAATTTATATTTTACCACTTTCAGTGGAATATAGACAGATATCTTATCACCATGTAGGTCTCTCCTAACTTTATGTTGTTGTGTCCTATGTATTATATCTACACACATAAAAAATTCTACTAGACATTGTCTTGATTTTCTTAGTAACTATCATACATAAAGAACTTGCAAGGAGAAAATATTATATATGTCCAGATAGTAACTATGTCTGTTGCTCTTTTTAAATTTTTTTAAGTTCCTTTGGTGTCATTTTCTTTTCCCCCTGAAGAATAAAATGTCCTTCGGAGCAGGTCTCTTGGTGACAAATTCTCTTGTTTTCCTTCATGTTAGAATTTTTTTTATTTTGTTTTCATTCATGAAAGCCATTTTCACTTAGATAAAGAATTCTGGGATGAAATTCTTTTCTTTCAGCAGTTTAAACTGGCTACTTCAAAGATTTTTAAATATATTTTAAAAAAATATTAAAAGGTTTTTTAAATGAAATTGCTGAGGCAAACAGCATAAGTGAGGAGAGATGGGATCCAAGGATGAAATTCTAAGAAGTGCACATATTTAAGGGATAGGTAGAATAATCATCAAAGGAGTTTAAGAAGAAGCAGACAAGACTATATGAAGATAATTATGAGAAACTGGAAATACAGATATATGATCTTAGGCAAATTTTTTAACATCTCTAAATCTAATTTTCTCATTTGTAAAGCTGAGATAATAGCAACTAATTTGTATGGTTATGAAAATTAACTCATATATATATTATGTACATACTTCTTCATGGCCTACTTCATTTCAGTATTTGCTTATAAAATGACAAGAATTCTCAGTAAGTTCCAGGCTGTACTCCCATGCCCCTTGCCCTGACTTTTTTTTTTTTTTAACTATAATGAAGATATATAAAGCATCTATTACAAGGCCTACAAAAATGCTCAATAAATAACTCATTACAATGATTATTAACACAGAAGATAAAACCAAGTGGCTTTAATGTCTCTCATATGTGATACACTGGGACTATACTTTGTTTTGCTAGCTTACATTACCTTGCGTTGCTGAAAAATATAAACATTTTAATACATTTTTAGATAAATTTTAGTGCTAAACACATGTAGAATAATGAAACTGGATCTTCCATCTCTCACCTTATATAAAAATCAACTCAAGATGCATCAAAGACATAAATCTAAGATGTGAGATCATAAAAATTATATAAGATAACCTTGGAAAAAATCTTTTGGACATTGGCCTAGGCAAATAATTCATGACCAAGACTCCAAAAGCAAATGCAACAAAAATAAAGAAATAGGACCTAATTAAACTAAGGAGCTTCTGCACAGCAAAAGAAATAATCAGAGTAAACAGATAGCCCATAGAATGGGAAAAAATATTTGCAAACTATGCATCTAACAAAGGACTAGTATTGAGAATCTATAAGGAAGTCAAACAAACCAACAAGAAGAAAGCAAATAATCCCATCAAAAGGTGGAAAAGGATATGAATAGACATTTCTCAAAAGAAGATATACAAATGGCCAACAAAATTATGAAAAAATGCTCAACATCACTAATTATCAGAGAAATGCAAATTAAAATCACAAAAAGATACCACATTACTCCTGCCAGTAATTAAAAAGTCAAAAAACAATAGATGTTGGCATGGATGTGGTGAAAAGGGAACGCTTTTATACTGCTGGTGGGAATGTAAATTGGCACAACCTGTACGGAAATCAGTACGGATATTCCTTAAAGAACTAAAAGTAGGCCGGGTGCGGTGGCTCATGCCTGTAACCCTAGCACTTTGGGAGGCTGAGGTGTGCGTGTCACGAAGTCAGGAGTTCGAGACTAGCCTGGCCAGCATGGCGAAACTCCTTCTCTACTAAAAATACAAAAATTAGCCGGGCGTGGTGGTGTGCGCTTGTAGTCCCAGCTACTTAGGGGGCTGAAGCAGGAAAATCACTTGAACCCAGGAGATGGAGGTTGCAGTGAGCCGAGATTCTGCCACTGCACTCCAGCCTGGGCAACAGAGTGAGACTCTGTCTCAAAAAAAAAAAAAAGAACTAAAAGTAGATCTACCATTTGATCCAGCAGTCCCACTACTGGGTATCTACCCAAATAAAAAGAAGTCATTATATGAAAAAGACTCATGCACATGCATGTTCATAGCAGCACAATTCACAGTTACAAAGATACGGGCCAGGTGTGGTGACTCATACCTGTAATTCCAGCACTTTGGGAGGCTGAGGCGAGTGGATCACTTGAGGTCATTAATTAAAGACCAGCCTGGCCAACATGGTGAAACCCTGTCTCTACTAAAAATACAAAAATTAGCCAGGCGTGGCAGTACGTGCCTGTAATCCCAGCTACTCAGGAGGCTGAGGCAGGAGTATTGCTTGAGCCCAGGAGGTAGAGGTTGCAGTGAGCCGAGATCGCACCACTAGACTCCAGCCTGGGCGACAGAGCAAGACTCTGTCTAAGAAAAAACAAACAAACAAATACAAAAAAAACAAAGATATAGAACCAACATAAGTGCCCATCGACCAATGAGTGAATAAAGAAAATGTGGTATGTATACACCATGGAATACTACTCAGCCATGAAAAGAAACAAAATAATATCTTTTGCAGCAACTTGGATGGAGCTAGAGGCCATAATTCTAAGTGAAAAGTTAACTCAGTTGTTGAAAACCAAATACTATATGTTCTCACTTATAAGTGGGAGCCAAGCTATGAGGTTGTAAAGACATACAGAGTGAGATAATGGACTTTGGGGACTTGGAGTTAGGGTTGGAGCGCAATGAGGGATTAAAG
This sequence comes from Hylobates moloch, assembly GCF_009828535.3. Lineage (NCBI taxonomy): Eukaryota > Metazoa > Chordata > Mammalia > Primates > Hylobatidae > Hylobates > Hylobates moloch. The sequence continues at coordinate 626,060 of NW_026652328.1, forward strand.
AGTACATATTGGGTACAGTGTACACTACTTGGGTGACGGGTGTGCTAAAATCTCAGAATTCACCACCGTAGAATTCATCAGTGTAATCAAAAACCACTTGTACTACAAAAGGTATTTAAAAAAATTAGTGTTAACAAAAAAGGAATCTCTAAATTTTGAGAGATAGCTGGGACTTCTTAACTACAATTATTCAGTTTCCAATTACCTAAATTCTAATTTGTAGATCTTGAAATGACATATTTGATTCAGTTGCCCTTGTGTCTTTTGACAAAATGAGTTTGACAAAGTCAGTTGCCATTGTCTTTAAACAAGTCTTTTAAATGTTCACTCTGAGGCTTAAACTGAGACTATTCTTAACAGTATATGTGTACTTTTACACATACTCTACTTTTACACACATTTATATTATTTTGGGTGTGGACTCAAGAAAAGAGGCAACTGCCATAATTAGAAGATTATTAGAGTTAAAATAAAAAAAACAGTCATTTAACCTTCTGAGCATTGGCTTTCTTATCAATAAAAAGGCAAAGGTAGTGTTTATATCACACTATGAGCATTAAATGAAATGACTGAAAGTTCTTTGAATAAAAGTTTAAAAACCATAGGAAACATCTCAGTGAAAACAACATAGCTATAGTCTGGTGTTTCTAAGCTGGGACCAAAGGGTTTGGGTAGCAAACTGAAAGGGAAATGTCATATGGAAGTCACCTAAGTATTTTTAAACTACACATGCTATTTTTTCTCCTTTCATTCTCCATGCTCTCCTTGCCCCCAATAATTGGGCCTATTTGATTTTCTAGAGGAGTAGTTAGGGACAATAGCTTGAATTACTTCATCCGTCCACATTCTCCACACTCCACTTCCAACCATTTTAAGAACTGATCTAATCCAACCATCTCCTTCATTTGGCAGGTAAATAAATCAAAACATAGCAAGGTGAAATAATCATTTCTTTCAACTTGAAATCATGAAACTCTTGGCCTACTTCATGTCAGTATTTGCTTATAAAATGACAATAATTCTCAGTGAGTGCCAGGCTGTCCTCCCATGCCCCTTCCCCCTCACCATTTTTTTAATATAATGAAGAGCATAAAATATAAAACATAAATATGTTCCATCTTCTCCATCTTCACAGTTCATGTCACAGAAGTAACCACCTTTAAAATTTTAAGTTAACGTTTTGAGTTATTCTGGGTATTGCTCTGATAACCTAAAATCTGTGCTATCTAATACAGTAGCCAGTAGCCATATTTGGCTACTGAGCACTTGAAATGTGGCAAGTCTGAGTTGAGATGTATTATAATTACAAGATACACCCCGATTTTGAAAATATAGTATTAAAAAATGTAAAACATCTCATTAGTATTTTCTCTTGATTACTACTTAAAATGATACTATTTGGATATATTCAGTTAAATAAAGTATTAAAATTAATTTCACTTGTTTCTTTTTGCCTTTTTAAAAATTTAACGTTATTTTTGTCCGGCACGGTGGCTCATGCCTTTTATCCCAGCACTTTGGGAGGCTGAGGCGGGTGGATCATGAAGTCAGGAGATCAAGACCATCCTGGCTAACAGGGTGAAACCCTGTCTGTACTAAAAATACAAAAAAAAATTAGCCAGGCATGGTGGCATGCTCCTGTAGTCCCAGCTACTCAGGAGGCTAAGGCAGGAGAATCGCTTGAACCCAGGAGGTGGCGGTTGCAGTGAGCCAAGATCATGCCACTGCACTCCAGCCTGGGTGACAAAGCGAGACTCCGTCTCAAAAAAAAAAATTAATTAATTAACCTTATTTTTAAATTGACATAATAATTGTACATATTTATGGGGTACATAGTGCTGTTTTGATACATATAATGTATATAGTGATTAGATAAGAGTAATTAGCATATCACCATCAAACATTTCTTTGTGTCAGTGCCTTCCTTCTAGATATTTGAAACTGTATAAATATTGTTGTTAACTCTACAATGCTATAGAACACTAGAACTTATTCTTCCTATCTAGGTGTAATTTTGTATCCTTTAACAAATCTTTTCTAGTCCCCCCCATTTACCCTATCCTTCCCAGCCTCTGGTATACCCTGTTCTACTTTCTACTTTTATGAGATCAACTTTTTCTGGCTTCCACGTAGGAATGAGAACGTGCGGTGTTTAACTTTCTGTTCCTGGCTTATTTCATTTAACATAATGTCAACCAGTTGTATCCATGTTGCCTCAAGTGACAGAATTTCTTCCTTTCTACCTTTTTAAAGATGGCTGTTAGAAAATTTTAAATTACACGTGTGACTTGCATTTGTTATTCCACTATATTTCTGTTGGACAGTGCTGATGCAATTAGTAAGCATATATCTGCCTTAGTTGATGTACCAGGTTTTACTTGTGAGACATCTGATTCTGTTCTGATTCTCATGCGTTTGTAAGGAACCAGGAAGATTTTTTCCTGAAAATCTTTAGGATTTTTTTATCCTTGGTATTCTGAAATTTCACAAGCATACACTGAAGTGTGGGTAGTTTTTTTTGTTCAATATGCTTAGAACACTTGGTAAGGTCTTTTAGTTTGTCTCTCTATAGTTCTGAGAAAGTTTCTGCTAGTATTTTTTGGATTATTTTCTCCCTGTTTCTGAATGAGAAAGGTCCTGTAGGATACTAAACCTCTTGGATTGAGTCTCTGTTTTCTATAATTCTGTCTCATATTTTCTATTTTCTATCCTGCTGTCCTTTGGCAGTAGTTTGGGAGGTTATCTTATCCTCATCTTTTGACAGTATATTAAAAAATAGGGCTGGATGCGGTGGCTCATGCCTGTAATCCCAGCACTTTGGGAGGCTGAGGCGGGTGGATCACCTGAGATTAGGAGTTCTAGACATGACCTAGTAGCCTGGCCAACCTGGCAAAACCCCATCTTTACTAAAAATACAAAAATCAGACAGGTATCGTGGCACACACCTGTAATCCCAGCTACTTGAGAGGCTGAGGCAGGAGTATCACTTGAACCCAGGAGGTGGAGGTTGCAGTGAGCCAAGATCGTGCCACTGCACTCCAGCTTGGGCGACAGAGCAAGACTCTGTTTCAAAAAAAATAAATAAATAAAATAAAATAAAAAATAGGGGGAGACAGGCAATCAAAGTTTTAATTGTCTAGAACTCTTTCTTGTTCTCTGTTCTTTTATCAGAAGCCTGTTCTGATAAATATCAGCCTTTATGACTTACACTCTCTTAAATATCTGTCAGGTTGCAAATTAAAGTTGTTTCTAACATTTCTTTCTGTGTCATAAATTATCTGTTTCTTTTATAGTCAATGGTTCAGTTTGTTTAGGGCTGGCTTCTGGAAGATGAGGCACATTTCAGATGAGAAGAATGTATAACCAAATGTTTAAATTAGAAATGCAAAAAGCTTTTTCTGGGAGCAATGATAATCTGATGATTGTAATACTGTGGGCATAGTAAGGTAAGGGCCTAAACTAGTGACAACTGAAAGAAAAGAACTGAATAATTATGCAAGAAAGTAAGTGTAACTGAGTACTAATTTCTCCACTCTCAAAACTCCCACAGCACCCTTTTATTGAACTAATTGTATGCTCCCTTGTAATGTTAATTATTATATCCGTATGTCTTTCTAACTAAATTGTGACTTTTCAAGGCAAGGACTGTTTCTTATTCATTCATTCTTTTACAGATATTTATTGATCAAGCACTGTTCTAAATGCTGGGGATAAAGCTATGTGCAAAGACAAAACTATCCCTGCCCTGAATGCCACCGAATATACTCACTTAATTTTTCACTGTGCACAGAATCCAAAGCTAGGTATTCCCAAGTAAATTTTTAAATTTGACCCAATTTTAAAAGGTAATGTTAAGATGGTCTGTTTGTGTCTGTTTAGGTGTATAGCAATAGTTTTTTTTTTTTTTTTGGTATTTAATTATTTTCTTTGAACTTGATACAAAAAAATATTATGCATTCAGATTAAACTAATATTCCTTACCTTAATGAAAAGTAATATAGCACCTTGACATAATGAAAAGAGCACCACCTTGGGAGGAGTCCAGAGTTCTAACTGGACTCTACTGTTGAATAGGTTTGCACATTTTTACCTTCTTAGAGCCTTACTTTTCTGATATGTAAAATAAAAGGGTTGGTATCTCTTAGCACTCACACTTTAAATCTGAAAATGGGGCAAAATATTCATTCCTGTGACCTTTGAATAAATGTTTTGTACTTTTAATTGAATGACTGGAAACAAAACCAAGAGCTGTCATTTTATATATTTCACTTGAGTTATAATCAGTAGCTAAATGTTTTTTCCTTTTCTTTTACAGACTTGGGTCTGGATCAATATATAATAAAACGCTTTGATGGAAAGGTGAGCAAACTATGACACTTCTATACATATATCCTATCATTTACTAAGAAGATTTTTAAGTTCCGCTATAGTTATGTGTGAGAAATCACTGAATACCTGTTTATCTTATCAAAAGAGCATGCTTAGGGTTAGGGGGTCTGTGCCTCCACATACCTCTACAGAAAGAGGCAGAAGGTTCTGTATTTTTCCATGTAAGGTAACTCTCATGTATTGCCTGCTGTTTATATTAAGGGCTAATTCAGTGTTTGTTGACTTTTGAATGTTAACTCAATAGTCATCATAAAGATTAATAAGCCCCCCAATACTGTATTGGCATTTCTTAAAAAACGCTTCCCTGATTTGACCTTTCTCAGGCTTTATGATAGTGTCTAGCAATAATCTTAACTAGAAAATTACAAAGGTCCTTGTAGTGCTTTTGTAATAATTATGAAGACCACTCCAGATTTGCCTATAAGTTTGCACTGTACTTATTTTTAATTATTTATACCTGAATAAATAATATAACAAATTATTCTTAGGTATAGAAAATGAGACTTTCAGTTTTATTATCTCATAAAGCAGTCAAACATGTTTTTTCCTTTCAGGCCAGATTCTCCAAAAAGAAAATATTACACAGGGTCAGAAAGAAAAGTAAAGGGTCAATTTTACAGAGGAGGAAGAAAGCACTTCAGAAAGAAGAAAGAGCCAGGCATGGTTCTACAAAGCACAATGAACAGGAAGTCAGAAGGAAAATCATGGAGTGGCTGGAAAAGGCAGGATCACAAAAGAGGGTCTAGATGGGGAGAGGTCAGAGTTAGTAGAAACTGATTTTGCAGAAATATGCCAATTCCTGCATTATTACATAAAACTCCATATCCTGGTAAGGTGGAGAGATAAGTGTTGAGCTCTTTTATACAAGTGAAAAGAATGAGTAGCTGCCTTAAGATTTGAGAGAGATCTCAGCTAAGGCCACCTGCCTAAAAGTTACCTTTCCTATTAAGGTGGCACAGTGCCTAAAATGCCTCCATCTGTGAATATCCTCTTTTTAAAGTCACATATTGTAAAAGAATGATCAAAAAGGAAGGGTGCTAAACTAGATGTTAGGAGACCTTGGCTCAAGGTCCTAACTCTGCTTTGGGACGGCTTCATCTTTTCTCTGATCCTTGTCTCTGCTTTATCTATAGTAAAATACCCTATCCAATGTGAGGACTTACTGCAACACTTCTGATTTCAGAGTCTTTGGAGGGTCAGGTCCCTGTCTTACCTGTTTTTGTGTCACTCAGAGTCCAGCATGGGCCTGGCACACAGGAGGCAAACAATAAATGTTTAATGACTTGCAAAAAATCAACTACAGTAGTCAATCACATATTCCTTGATGGAGGTCTGACTCATTAAGTCAGTAATAACTTACAGCAAATTCATTTTAATAACTTTTTTTTGTTTGAGATGGAGTCTCGCTCTGTCGCCCAGGCTGGAGTGCAGTAGAGCAATCTCGGCTCACTGCAAGCTCCACCTCCTGGGTTCACGCCATTCTCCTGCCTCAGCCTCCTGAGTAGCTGGGACTACAGGCTCCCACCACCACGCCCAGCTAATTTTTTTGTATTTTTAGTACAGATGGGGTTTCACTATGTTAGCCAGGATGGTCTCGATCTCCTGACCTCGTGATCTGCCCGCGTCAGCCTCCCAAAGTGCTGTGATTACAGGCGTGAGCCACCACGCCCAGCAATAAATAACTTTTTTTGGTTGTTTGGAGAATCGCTTGAACCCAGGAGGCAGAGGTTGCAGTGAGCCAAGATTATGCCATTGCACTCCAGCCTGGGCAACAGAGCGAGACTCCGTCTCAAAATAAAGAAAGGACTAAAATAATAATAATAATAAAACCTTATGTAATGAATAAATTCATTTATTGTTTGATCAGTTTAAAAGTTTTCCATGTTTTTTCGTTATGTATGAAGTCTTTCGCTTGATAATTGTAACTGTCAGTACTTTCTCAACTGTCAGTCTTTTCATTTTTCTTTCTTTCTTTTTTTTTTTTTTTTTTTTGAGATGGAATCTCACTCTGTCGCCAGGCTGGAGTGCAATGGCACCATCTCAGCTCACTGCAACCTCCGACTCCCTGGTTCAAGCGATTCTTCTGCCTCAGCCTCCTAAGTAGCTGGGATCACAGGCATGCACCACCACGCCCAGCTAATTTTTGTATTTTTAGTAGAGACGGGGTTTCACCATGTTGGCCAGGATGGTCTCGATCTCCTGACCTCATGATCTGCCCGCCTTGGCTTCCCAAAGTGCTGGGATTACAGGTGTGAGCCACCATCATTTTTCTTTAGATCTTCGTGACTCTTTTGTTCTCTCATTCGGAAAATCTTAATTCTTAAGTAGCTGCTTCTAGAATATATGAATTCTAAGACAATTTTCTGTTAAAAAAAAAGATGTGTGTAATGATATTATAGTAATTTTATGCATTATGGCCAGAAATGTAGTTAGAAAGCTAAACACCTAAGAGGAATTTCCTTTTAGACTTGGTTTGATTTTTAAATGGATAATTTTTTTCCCTCTCCGTTTTTTTTTAATTTGGAAGATAAACTATCTATTAAATGCTTAGAGAAAGAATTATTTACTCCTATTGTCTTAGCCCCCATTATCTTAACTTGTAGCACACCATTTAACAAAGTCCAAAATTTGACCAGTAACAAACACTAGCTTATAATTGAATTAAACTTCAGCCTTTTTATCATTGAAAGAACAAATGTAAAAATAATATTTTCCTGGGATGTTTTAAATTTGTACCCGAATAATGGAACCTCCAGATGCAAAATAGGGAAGAGTGGCCCAACTGATATTGACAAATTATTGGGTAGTTATTTCTTGTTTTGCTAAAATCTTTTTTTCCTGATCTGTTTAATTAACTAGAAGGTTCCCTGTAAGAAGTAAATGAGACATTACTATTTCAAGTGATAGTCAGCGAGAACTGAATTTAATTAAGCAGCTTTTGAATTTGTAGTTGAATCTTTTTCCAGAGCCCATTATTACTTTATGTTAATGGACGCTAATACTTTCAGAATACTAGCAATTTCCCTTGTAGGAAAGTTATGAAATACATTATTATTGGCACTTGCATAGTCTAGTGCATTTCCAAACCATCTACTATCATAGGTCTTGTATAAAGAATGGTAACAGCTATGGTTACCACTGGTTTTAAGAATATGTTTCGTAGATAAGTGATATTATTTTGAAAATATGAGATTAGGTTTAAAAGTTTAAAACTTCAAATCTTGAAAGAGTTCGGATTTTCTCTTAGAAGACATTTGAAAATTATTATCGCTTATTAGCATTATTATAGAGATGGTAATACAAAATATATTCTGGCATTATTATTATTATTATTATTATTATTATTATTATTATTATTATTATTATTATTATTATTTTGAGATGGAGTTTCGCTCTTGCCATCCAGGCTGGAGTGCAATGGCGTGATCTCGGCCCACTGCAACCTCTGCCTCTTGGGTTCCCAAGCGATTCTCCTGCCTCAGCCTTCCGAGTAGCTAGGATTACAGGTATCCACCACCACGCCCGGCTAAATTTTTTTGTATTTTTAGTAGAGACGGGGTTTTACCATGTTGGCCAGGCTGGTCTTGAACTCCTGACCTCAGGTAATCTGCCCACCTTGGCCTCCCGAAGTGTTGGGATTACAGGTGTGAGCCACCATGTCCGGCCAGCTTTTGTTTTAATGTAATATGTCTTAGATTCTTTCTAAATGCATCTTCCTGTGTTGAATCCTATTTGTGGAAAAAAAAAAAGCACCTTCCCCTAGTATCCATGTATTCTGCTAACAATTTGTCAATACAGTCATTTCATGAATTTGGATTATTTATTTAATGAAAACTATATTTTTTCTTTGTTTCATTTATCATCTTTTATGATTTTACCATCTAGTTGGCCTATAAAACAAAACAATTATTTCTAAGTGGAGGCTTTATTTTACATTATTGTGAAATATTTCTTTCATGTCATCATTTAGTTGCTCTCTTTTATTTGCATGATTTATTTCAAGTGGTTTGTAGCCTTCTTTATTTTCCCATTTTCTCTTACCCCTTTTTTCCCCTCAGCAAACCAAAGATAGAAATTGTATTTTGTATTTCCTGTTTCTATTGCATGTAATAGACAACTTTCTCCACATCAAACATCACTGTGTTTTCTTATAAAGTTACAGAATAAAATTTCCTGGTATAGATAAAATCGTTCCTTAAGCAAGGAATACCAGTTTCCGCAATGTTGGATACAATCCTCTTATGTCTTCTAAAAACTATAAAGTTTATACCCTATTTTCACGCAATAAAATTGTCTATTGAAACTAATTATTCATTATCATCATACCACTATGTATTTCTTTTTTAGAGAATAGATTTGTTATTCTTTCCTACCTATTGATTCCCCTTTCCCCCAACCTCTCCCTGAAAGTTTCAGAAATACTGCCTCTGAATTGAGTTTTTTCCATTATTTGTAACTGCAGTCCCCTCAGAACCTTGACAATCTCTCAAACTTGGAAGAAAAAATTAATGTGTATTTTATTTCCTCCTCCTTTATGTTATCTACAAGAATATTTGTTTACATGGAACAAGAAAACATTTTACATCAAATAAAAATGAAATATCCACATTTATCTGTAAAGAGATAAAAGTATAGTCAAAATCAAGAAAGGGAGGTATTGATTATAGTGTTTATAACAGACAATATGATTAGTAGAGGAACAGATGGAAGTCATAGTTGAAAATCAAAGCTTTAATATTACTACATTCTCTTTTACTAGGTGAAAGGTCTTTTTGAAAATACTAACAAATTAACTTTAAAATACCATTCCTTTTGGGGGAAATTGTTGGTTCTTCTAAAGAGAATATGAACACATTTTTTCCTATAATGTAATACCTCTTGGTGCTTTATTCCAGTTCTAATTGTTTACTTTATTTCTCAGATAAAATAAGACCCTAGAATAAGGTCAAGTGTAGTTTTACTCCTTGACATATATAGTAAGTTGTTAAGAAATTTTCTGTCTTTTAAGAGTTAAATGTATTGAAGATTGAGGAAATGTAAATTAGGACATAGGGTACTAAAAGTCTCATGGAACAGGGTTTGATGAATTCTCCACATTTATTTGAACTACTCTAGTCACATTTAGATAATAGGTTATAATGTGACATGTAATTCTGCATTGTTAATTAGCCATGTCTTTCTTTTCCTCTCTCTCTTGGCTTCCAGAGACCTGAAACCACTCAAGTGGAAATTCTTGGTTAATTAATATATTTATCCAGGTTTTTGGCTAAATATGAATATGTAAATATAATTTTGTTAGTCTTCTTGTTATCTGTGTTTTCATTTGCCCTATCCCATTTTTAAAGTAGGGTATATAATTTATGTTTTCTTTTTCTTTATATAGGGAAATTCTTGCTTTAAAAATACTGTAACAGATGCCAAGGGAATAAAAGTATTTCTTTGAAGCCAGAAGTTCCTCACAGATATTTCAAAGTCACATGTTACTTTGGGCATGATGACTGGGCCCTTTTTTAAAACCCCATTTTCACTCATTGGTTGTCAGTGGTTTTTTTTTTTGGTTTAAAGTGAAATTTCTGGGCTAGGCCCAGAGGCTCAGGCCTGTAATCGTGGCACTTTGGGAGGCCGAGGCAGGCGGATCACTTGAGGTCAGGAGTTCGAGACCAGCCTGGCCGATATGGTGAAACCCCATCTCCACTAAAAATCTAAAAATTAGCTGGGCATGGTGGTGCACACCTGTAATCCCAGCTACTCGGGAGGCTGAGACAGAGAATAGCTTGAACCTGAGAGGTGGAGGTTGCAATGTGCTGAGTTGGCATCACTGCACTCCAGCCGGGCAACAGAGCAAGACTCCGTCTCAAGAAAGAAAAAAAAGAAAAGTGAAATTTCTAGTGCTTGACTATATTTGTCTTGTGAGAATTATCGCCAATAATAACAAGCTTTTTGAGTGCTTATTATGTTCCAGGCTTACACATAATTACTCATTTAGTGCACACAACCACTATCTTAAGCTGTCTATTTTTATCATCATTTTATGGATTGAGAAAATAGGGGCTGGGCATGGTGGCTCACGCCTGTAATCCCAGTGCTTTAGGAGGCCACTTGAGCTCAGGAGTTCCGGACCACCCTGGGCAACATGGCAATAGCCCTTCTCTACAAAAAGTACAAAAAGTTGCCAGGTGTGGTGACGCATGCCTATAGTTTCAGCTACTCAGGAGGATAAGGTCGGGTGACTGCTTGAGTCCAGCAGGTAGAGGCTGCAGACTGTGCCACTGCACTTCAGCCTGGGCGACAGAGTGAGACCCTGTCTCCAAAAAAAAAAAAAAAAAGTACAGAAAAGATAAGTAACTAGCCTAAAATCATATAGCTAGGATTCCAAATTCTCTTGAACACTATGTGATACCACCTTCTGAATGTCTAATCCAGTTGTCTATATGACCTTTTATTAAAATTTTACTGCCTTAATACTGTTTGCTCAAAAAAAAACCTTGATGTTTCAGTTTCTTTTTGGTAAGAGTTGAAGTTAATCTTTTCTGCTTTGATAAAGTACAGCTAGAAATTCATACTAACCTGAGAAACCACATAACACTTCATTTTATAGAAAGAAAATATGGGATATATACATTTTAATACCTGAATTTAAAAATCAGACTATCAATTTTACTGTTATTGGCTCCATTATTGTTTCATATGCCATGAGCACCACTTGACATTTTCAGAAGTGCTTTCTTTTTTTTTTTTTTTCTGAAGCCATTACTCTTAAAGTAAGCACTGTCACCTGTATTTGAAAACGTGGATCTTTGCTGATTATAATCAGGGTTTTTTTTTTTTGAGCAAAGAGTATTAGGTAAGGTAGTAACATTTTTAAGAGGTCGTATACACAACTGGATTAGGCATAGGAAAGGCGGTATCATGTAGTGTTTAAGACAATTTGGAATCCTGTCTCTACAATTTACTATTATAAACTAAATAATTTATTAACTCTTTCAAATATTGATTAATTATATGTTAAATATAGCATCATTTGAATGGAGCTGCTCATTATAGTCTTTAGACAAGCAAAATTTAGGATGTAATTAATTTACTGGCCGGGTGCAGTGGCTCATGCCTATAATCCCAGCACTTTGGGAGTCCGAGGCAGGCAGATCACTTGAGGTCAGGAGTTCGAGACCAGCCTGACCAACATGGTGAAACCCTAACTCTACTAAAGATACAAAAATTAGCCAGGCTTGGTGGCAGGCGCCTGTAATCCCAGCTACTTGGGAGGCTGAGGCAGGAGATTCACTTGAACCCGGGAGGCGGAAGTGCAGTGAGCCAAGATTGCACCACTGCACTCCAGCCTGGTCAACAGAGTGAGACTCTGTCTCAAAAAAAGAATGTAATTAATTTACAAAAGTGAATTGAGGAACAAATTCAACATTTCATATCCTTTCACACCTGCTGGAATTTTGTTTTATTTTTAGTTACAGATTTTGCCGTCTTCCTTCTTTCCCATCCAAAGTTCTTTAAATTATTTTAAAAACATTTACTCAGTTTTAGCTCCTCTTTCAAATTAGCAACTTTAGTTCTTTTTTACATACCATAACCCTAAAAAAAAAATCTGGCTTTGGTATCTGAAATATTTTCCAAGCCATTTCCATTTTGAGTATCTCAGTACTCTGGCAGCTGTGTGTAAATGGTTAGTAGATGTTATAAAGTATGCTGAATTGGTATGAAAAACATAGTCTTGTGGATTGCTGAACTTCTTTATGTGTAATAGAGTGGGATGAAGAGTGTGGACTTTGGATGTAGACAGTCCTGTATTTAAATATAGGCTCTCCCACATAGTTGATGGGTAACCTTGAGCAAGAGACCAGTTAACCTCTCTGTCAGTTACATTCTCAGTAAAATTGGGACAATAGGTAAAGTATCTAGCTCTACAAATTATAGCTATTTTGCATGACTTTGAGCCCTTTACTCAGTTTATCAAAGGAGTTCTCTGCTATCATATATATGATTTTCTTTCTTCATTTACGTGAAAAGCTGCAGACTAGTATTTGTTCTCTCCACTGTCCTTTCCTTCCCAGTTTAATTAGCTATAAAAATCTCCTGTGCTATCTCTGTAATGAGCAACTAGCCCAGGTTAAATACCGAGTCCATTAACTAAAGAGAGGCCTCCAGTTCGATTTCACGTATCGGAGTTGTCCTGTGTTCACAGTGATTCATCTCATTCCTGTGCCGTAAAATCCCTTGGGCTCTGTCACATAAGTTCCAGCTGTAGGCTTGTAAATTGTTAATAGCATCTATTTTTCAGTCAAGAAATTTTACAATGCTATTCAGTGTGGTTAGAATAGGATGGTAAATATAGGTCAAATTTTATTTCCTGGTCAGTGAAGTTTATTTATTGAAAAAAATCTTTAAAACCATTTGCTATTTGAAAATAGTTTGGAGTGGTACCCAGCTAAATTAGCTAACAACAACTGCTTGTCCAAATGCCAGCCTTCAGGATGACTGTTTTTTTTTTAAATACCAATGTGGATATCACTTTATTTAATGCAGCATAATTTTGGAGGAGATCTTTTTTTAAGGAGCCATTCTGTACTCTTTCTTAAGTAACTAATTATCTGAACTCATCCATATTTGATTGCCTATATTAGTATGAGTGGCAAAGCAACTATTTTGCCATGAAGTTAAAAAAATATTAAGAAATGGTAATGAGACATCCTTGTTTTGTTTTGTGCCTACCAGATAATATCTAAAACATTTCTATGTATTCCTCATTTCCTACTTCCAGGTGTTCAGTGATATTATTACAGGTTTTAACTGTTTCTTTGTATATTATGTTTTGTGACATGTATATTTGATCGGTTTGTTCATATAATCAAACAATGTCAATGTTTTTTCTTTTTCTCATCTTCTGATTAGGATTTCTGGCAGGTACTGACTCAGCAGCATGTGCTTTAAATTACTTAATGCTCCAAAATCCATAGTAATGCTTCAGGAACAAAGGTTCAGTGCATGATGCATATGTCCTTTCCCTGCTCCCTTCAGAATGATTTCGTTCCTGTCACTTTAAATTAACATACTTTATCTTTAATATGACAATCCAAGCACTGCACAAGTCCTTGAGAATTTGATACCCAGCATGATTTAAAAGGAAGTTTTAACGTTATATGTTACACAAAAGGTTAAGAAATTTTGTTTTAATCACTCTTATTAAGTATAAGAGATACTTAATTAATTGAGTCACTTAAATAGTCTTACTTGGAGGCTAGGTCTGGTGGCTCATGCCTGTAATCCCAGCACTTTGAGAGGCAGAGGCAGGAGGATCGCTTGAGCAACCAGGAGTTCATGACCAGCCTGAGCAACATAGCAAGACCTCATCTCTATGAAAACATTTAAAAACAGTAGTAGTCCTAGCTACTCAGGAGGCTGACGTGGGAAGATCGCTTGATCCCAGGAGTTGGAGGTTATAGTGAGCTAAGATTGTGACACTACTCCAGCCTGGGTGACAGAGTGAGACCCTGTCTCTAAAACAAAAACAAAAAAGTCTTATTTGGGATATTATGTTCCTACTTGAACTGTAACAGGACTGATGAAACAACAGTAACTTCAAGTTAAAAATTAATCTTTTTTTCTTTTGAAATTTCTTACATAATAAATACAAATAAGCAGTTGCTTGGTTGCACTTTGCTCAGTAAAATGGCTTAAGGGGAAACAAATGGGACACCTAGAAAGACTTTATTATTTTGCTTTTCTGAGCTAATCAATGACTTTAACTTGGAAAAGCAACTAAATATTTGGAGAAAACCATGAAAAGAATATATACTTACAGGCTGGCCAAGGAGATCTTCAAGTACACTCCTAAAGGTACTTTTTAAATTGATCTTTGAAGGCTTGGGCTCTTTAATGGTAGTTTATAAATTATTAAAATTTATTCATTAAAATATTACTCTCATTTCTGGTGGTTGGCAGTCTTAAAAATATAAATTAAACTGAGTTGTAATTAAATATAAATTAAGCTGAATTATAAACATCTTTTTGTTTAAAATAACTAATACAACTAACGAAGACCATAGGGTGCTCTTTATTTTTACAGTACATTTTTTCTATACTCCTTTGTTTGAAAAATGGGTTGTAATTTTTGGTAGTCCCTCTTACCAAACCCTCAAATTAGGTATCTTATTATTGGTACAATAGATTATCTTCCTAAATACCTTTACCTTTAACTGCATTCTGAACCAAACCAACAAATACATTAAAAATTATGTCAGAATAATGTATGGACGATTCCATTATCAATGTTTCTAATCCTGAGAATTCTATTTTAGAACAGCCATGGAACAAACATCATACAGAGTACCGAGTAGATTAGACGAGATACTAACACCTGTGATTGAGGCCAGCCACTTCCAGTTCTCTAATTATGGTAGGACAGTTTGTAGAGGGTAGCTAAAAACTCTTCCTCTCCTTTAATAATTGTATGGCTTACGGCTGGAAGATTTAAAATGGCTGGACTTGGTTAGGTATCCTTACTAATTAGGAATAGATTAGAGAGGCAGGAGTTGGTAAGTGCTTAAAAGTCTCTGGAATCTGCAGCATTAAGTAGTCAACCACATTAGGTGACAAAAGAGCACCAGTCTTCTTTAAACTTTCACTATTTAAGGTAATGTCCTTGGTTGATCAGGGATTCAAAATCAAGCTTTTCTGCATTCTTAAGGCTATCTTATGAATAAACTTTTTACATTAAAGAATAATAATAAACCTTTTTCTTAGGTAGTGGGAGAATTGTTTACCTACATTGTGTTCTATGAATATCACTCATTTTGGTGACACTAGTATGAATCCTTTAAGCTTCCAAAGGTCAATGAACAGTTACTTTGTAGAAGAGGCATTTCTTGCTTGCTTCTTTGCAGTGACTTGTTCTTTGCATGCTAAGTTTCTATTGCCTGTGGAAAGTGTGGGATCATTTTGTTTTCCTGGTAGCATAGAATGCTGTTCTTCAGATGCAGTTTATTAATGCTGTCAAATACTTAGACTGCTGTGAGGAGTATCCATAATGTCTCTTTCCAGTCTCTGAGTTCCACCACTACTAAAGTTTGTTAATCTAACCCATGTGTTTGATTATTCAAGTTGAGAAAATAAATAATAATGCAATCATTAAGTGTGCCAAAGGAGGGTGTAGTTTACTTAGTTGTCTCAAATATTCAGACGCCTATTAAAATATCTTTAAATCCATTTTTACTTTAGATTATGTTGTATTTGAATTTGGGATCAGTGAACCCATTTGATCTATCATTGTTGATTTGAAAACATAAACATGACTAACCATTGCATTTCTTACACCTTCATCTTTAGCTTTTTCATCATAAAACAAGATTCAAAAATCACTTTGCTATCAGAGAACTTTCTTTAGTTCCAGGCCAACTTCTTTTTTCTTACATTTTGGCACATTCTAGCATGTTTAAGGTCACACAAATAAAGTTCTATAAGAGTATACTAAACAAGTTATTTCTCCTTCTATTCTGGTAAAACGAGTTCTCAACTTAGCCTGACCATCTATTTATAATCTTTGGTTGTAGGGAATGTGTGAGGATAGTCCTTTATTTGCATATTTGTTTTTGGCATGATGTATTTTTTAAAATTCTAAACTTGAATAAAAAACTTCACCAATTACAGATTAATCTAACATTTGTTAATTAAAAATTATAAAGAACATTACACTCTTGAAGTGATGCACATTTCAAAATGATTGAAATATGCATTTGAGTAAGTGAAAGCCTTAAAAAAAATGTGCACCTATATCATTGGCTTGGACTTTCCTCTTCAACTTCAAGTTAACTTAGTGAATACAAACTAAGCCCCAAGGTAAATATTTTATGGTAGTGTACTACTTCAAAAATCTTCAGTCCTGATTAACATTTTCCAGAAATTGTGAACAGTATAGATACCCAGTGTGTTCCTGTGCAGTTGATACAATGTAACATATAATGATTCATGACATGGGCTCTGGAGTCTCCTGCCACTTAATGGTATTGTCACCTTTGGCTACTTATGTGACTTCTCTAACCCTGAGTTTTCTTATCTATAAAGTGCAGATAATAGTATGCAATGAGGACTTAAAGAGATAATGCAAATATAAAGTACCTAGCACAGTGCCTGGCATTTACTAAAGAGAATAAATCAAATGAGATGCTGACACCTGTAATTGAGGTCAGCCACTTCCAGTTCATATACTTCCAGAATATGCGAAGTATAATGCTTAAGTTTTTCATGGTCTTTAATGGTGTCTTTAATGGTCATTGGTGCTTACGGGATACCTGTAAATGTTTGTTTGCTTTCAAAATTGCTTTTAAAATCCTTCATCAACACAGTTTCTTGGGAGGTGATAGTTACTAAAGCAGTTTAGATCAAGGTTGTGAACGGTGATCCTCAGAGTGAAACTTTAATTTTTGTTCTTATGATGCATTTTTTTCTTATACAAATTTTTTCTAAGTGAAAGAAGGTGAAATCACTATATTGACTTATTTTTCAAGATTTTTACTTGAGATTGTTTTTACATTAAGTGGTAGAGACACCTTTTGTAACCCAAGTGACTAAAACCAACACTGCTGCTGATCTCAGGGCGTTCTTTTTAGCACCGATCCATTTGAGTGGCCGAAGTTCAAAATTAAATTCTTAGATTTACATAGCAGATAATCAAGTCATAAAACATAGATTCCCCTGCTCAAAGCTGCTTTGAAGCTAGTATGCAGAAATAACATGCTAGAGTTGAAGATTTTCTCCTTCTAGAGTTTTGATAATACCTCATTCAGATACTGAGGATTAAAACAAACCTTTTCAGTAAAGTTGTATCATTTCCTTAAAGTTAATGCCATTCCAGTAGACTTTTAAAATGTTTTATTATTGCTTTTTAATCAAATCATCTGCCACTGTGTTTTAAAAACATCTTCATTTGTACCATCTTCTCTGAAGCCATCTAGTTAATGAGATAAGAAAACCTTTGCATTCCAGGTATTTGGAATTGTTCTCACAGCTGAGGTGGTTAGAATTGGGACTGAAAAGAGAATTGCTTTCTGGCATAGTGAAGTTTACAGTATCTTAAGCATTCACCTTCCAGTTTGTTGCACAGTAATTTATGTATGTTTGCCTCAAATGCGATACTACCTTTGAAAAGCTTAGAAGAAAATTTGAGTCAGAAGGAGGAATCATAAACTACTTCAAATTAGAAACATTTTGATTTCATTGTTGTCTGATATATCCCCAAATTCTACCCTTCTTCAAGTTCAGAGATGGGGTGGGGAATGAGAATAACATATTTTAGCCGTGCAACATTTTTAATTTGATTGGAAATAGTGTGATTGTTTAAGATTGATGTTTTACCAAGGCTTTGGCATCAATCCATGCACCAACTAGATAATGAAGTGAAAGCATTAATTGCATGGGAATATTGCTGAATTTTCTCTTCCTTTCTAACACCCCACCACATACCTTGACCCCAACCTTAGATAGAAATACTATTTGTCATTTGGAAATGATATGCCAAAATTGTATTTTCCAGAAGAAGCATATTATCATTAATTTGTTTTTGATGTACAACCTCAAATATTACTCAAGGGATTTAGATAGACTTTGAATGTATTTCAGCAATGTAGTGAAATATTAATACTAAAATAATCCAAAGATTTCAGTCCCATAAAGGATGACGCTTTAATTTAAATAATAAAGCTGTGTTCTTCATCAGATTTTCTATATGCCAAAGATGTTTTGAATTTCTGGATGATATGTAAACATTGATTTTGCAGACATAGTCCATCAACTTCTATTAACTAGAAAAAGTTTTTTTGAACTTTATAACTTGAAAATTAGATCTTAACTAGAAGAAATAAGTTTCTAGATGTGATTTTTCTCTTTGGCTTCATATACTTGAGTCCCAGAAGGTAAAATTACTAACCATATTTTGATCCACCCTGTAACTAGCTAGGATTTACTGTTTGAGCACACTTAGCGCTCATGAGTCTGGAAATCCCAGTCCCAGTGCCCCTCATGGCACTGGCAACTTTAACCATGTATTTTATAAGTTTATGTGATTGGTCAGAAACTAAAGTGTGAGTGCTTCCGCATAAAGTCATCTGGTACAACAATCTAGGTTTTTGACTCACTGTGAAGCGTAGCAATTACACATGTGTAGTGTATAATTTGCTATATAATAAGTTTACTTTCAAGTCTTTCTGCTTATCTAAAAAATGAAAATATCCAGGATATGGTGCAGTTGAGATCAATACCAGAAACCTATAATAATGTCCATTTGCCTTTACTTGAGATCAGTAATTTGAATGGGTTGGTGATACTGTACCTATAACTACATTTTAAATTTTGAAATAAATAAGATCTAAGACTAGGTCATATCAGTGAATAGTAAAACAGTTATATTTTGTTAATTTAAGTTAGTGAGCACATTGCTTTAAAATATTTTGCATAATTTTCTTCTCTAAGAAGAGGTAACATTGGTCAGTAAATTAAATAGAAATGCTATTCTTGTCATTTGACCTGCATTCTGCTTCCATACCCTTAATTTCAGAGATTCAAGTGATTGGAATCAAGTTTGAAATGTAACTTCTAAGCTGCATAAAACAACATAATGTATACTGAAGGACTGCTAGAGTCTCACCTCAGGAACTTGAAGATGAAACAAATTTCTCACAGACCCTTACTAGATTTTTTTTAACTGAACTGATAATTTATTACCTAATCTCACATTATATACCCTTACAATAGAATTGAAGTGTGTTCTATTTCTTTCAACTTTTATATTAAAAAATTTCTTTCTTATAGTTTATTATATTTGAATTTACTACATATATTGAATTAAATATAAATTCTTAGGTTATACTTTCTAGTAAAAATTACATATTAATATAAATGTGTATTAATAACAAAAATTTTTTAAAAAAAGAAAACAGACCAGGCACGGTGGCTCACGCCTGTAATCCCAGCACTTTGGGAGGCCAAGGCAGGAGGATCACTTGAGGTCAGGAGTTTGAGACCAGCCTGGCCAACGTGGTGCAACCCTGTCTCTACAAAAAAATACAAAAATTAGTTGGGTGTGGTAGCACATGCTTGTAATCCCAGCTACTCAGGAGGCTGAGGCAGGAGAATCGCTTGAACCCGGGAGGCAGAGGTTGTAGTGAGCTGAAATCTCACCGTTGCACTCAAGCCTGGGGGACACAGCAACACTCCATCTTAGGAAAAAAAAAAAAGAAGAAGAAGAAGAAAAGAAAACAACAAAGTAACAAAAAATTAAAATAACTACTTCTGGGGAAGTGAGAGAAAATGAACATTATTACCAGTCTGATAAGATTATGTTCTCCTTGGAATGTGCCTCCATATCACCCCTGAAGTGTATAAGTGGTGTTTGCTTAGGGGAAAGAATGACTTAAAATTTAGTAAAAGATTAAACACCATCCAAAAGATTAAATGAAGGATCATTTTACTTGACATTTTCTTTCTTTTTTTTAAAAAAAAAAAATGTTTTATTTCCATAGGTTTTTGGGGAACAGGTAGTATTTGGTTCCATGAGTAAGTTCTTTAGTGGTGATTTGTGAGATTTTGGTGCACCCATCAGCTGAGCAGTGTACACTGAACCCAATTTGTAGACTTTTATCCCTCACCCCCTCACCCTTCCCCCCACCCCCAAGTCGCCAAAGTCCATTGTATCATTCTTATGCGTTTGGATCTTCATAGCTTAGCTCCCACTTATGAATGAGAACATACAATGTTTAGTTTTCCATTCTTGAGTTACTTCATTTATAATAATAGTCTCCAGTCCTATCTAAGTTGCTGCGAATGCCATTAATTCGTTCCTTTTTATGGCTGAGTAGTATTCCATCGTATACATATTCCACAGTTTGTTTATCCACTTGTTTATTGATGGGCATTTGGGCTGGTTCCACGTATTTGCAATTGTGAATTGTGCTGCTATAAATATGCGTATGCAAGTATCTTTTTTGTATAATGACTTCTTTTCCTTTGAGTAAATACCCAGTAGTGGGATTGCTGGATCAAATGGTAGAATCAGGTCTTTGGTTTTAAAACACCAGCTAAGAAGCAGCCATAGGCACAGAATAATCTAAAAGTTTGTTTTCTAGTAACTCCTATTTCCTCCCAAATTTTGACATATTTATTTGATGTTCTTCCTAGCTTTGAGTAACTTGGATCAAATTTGAGGGTTTTGTGATAATTTTTGTGTCTGTAATTACTATGTCATGAATTTTGTAAGAATCTTCCTCAGAGTTTTGGATACTCTATAAATTCACTTATAAATTCTTAAGAGTTAGTAAATAGATACATAATCCTAAATTTACCTGAACCACTCTTTAACAAGAGCATGCCTCTGAAAACATACAAGTAACTTCTCTCCCTCTCTACTTCTTTACCACCCCAACTGCAAAAGCATGGAAGAACAATATAGATCTTTTTACTAAGGAATTAGAAACAGCGCATCACAAAACGACATATAGACCAATGGAACAGAACAGAGACCTCAGAAATAACACCACACATCTACAACCATCTGATCTTTGCAAAACCTGACAAAAACAAGCAATGGGGAAAGGATTCCCTATTTAATAAGTGGTGCTGGGAAACCTGACTAGCCATATGCAGAAAACTGAAATTGGACCCCTTCCTTACACCTTATACAAAAATTAACTCGAGATGGATTAAAGACTTAAATGTAAGACCTAAAACCATAAAAACCCTAGAAGAAAACCTAGGCAATACCATTCAGGACGTAGGCATGGGCAAAGACTTCATGACTAAAACACCAGAAGCAATGGCAACAAAAGCCAAAATTGACAAATAGGATCCAATTAAACGAAAGAGCTTCCACACAGCAAAAGAAACTATCATCAGAGTGAACAGGAAACCTTCAGAATGGAAGAAAATGTTTGCAATGTATCCATCTGACAAAGGGCTAATATCCAGAATTTACAAGGAACTTAAATAAATTTACAAGAAAAAAATAACCCCATCAAAAAGTGGGTGAACGATATGAACAGACACTTCTCAAAAGAAGGCATTTTTGCGGCCAACAAACATATGAAAAAAGCTCATCATCACTGGTCATTAGAGAAATGCAAATCAAAACCACAATGAGATACCATCTCATGCCAGTTAGAATGGCAATCATTAAAAAGTCAGGAAACAACAGATGCTGGAGAGGATGTGGCAAAATAGGAACGGTTTTACATTTATTATATATTTTAATTTTGTAATGATCAGAATGAAATACTACTCAGCAATAAAAGTGAACTACTGATGATTACAGTGTGGATGAATCTTCCCCACATTATGCTGAGCCAAAGAAGCAGGACACCAAAGTATATACTAGTGATACCATTTATATCAATTTCTAGAACAGGCAAAACTCATCTATGGTGAAGATATGGTAGGAATTTATTATGGAGGGGCATAAAAGAACTTTCAGAAGTGATGGAGATGTTCCATATCTTGATAAAGACGTGTATTATACATTAGATTTTTGCGTTTCAACATATGTAGATTTTCCTTAAAAAAGTAACAAATGTTGAACTCTAGATGATATAGTTTGTTTTCTGCAGAGATGGGATTAGCAGTTGTGAAACTACTTTTTGTGTATTCTAAGCTTGAATAAATATATTGATGATAATGGGAACCAGGTTTCTCATTTTTGGAGAAGGTAGTAACAAGTGTATGAGGGATAAGACTAAATTGTATCCTAGAAAGGAATTATAGGTATCAACATGAATTCATGGTTTGTGATAGCTAGATATGAATCTAATCACAAAGAAACATCAGCCTAATTCAAAATGAGAGATATTCTACAATATAACTCACCTGCGCCTTTTAAAACTGTCAAGGTTAAGAAGTACAAAGAGATAAAAAATGACACAGCAGGGAACTCCAAAACCACATCCCGCCATTAAACCAAAAATTAAGCTGCCAAAAACTGTCAGTCAACTTGTTCAGATCTCTAGAATCTAATGAAAGACTTGAAACAACCAGGAGAATGCTTTAAAAGAAAGAAGCTGCTAAAATTTGTTCACAAAAGATTGCATTTTAACTTACCTTGTGGCCACCCCAACTCCCCAGTGCAATGGCAGCCATAAGGATGGCGGCCCATGTTCCTGACAGAGCTTGCTTGTGTCAGAACGAGCAATGTGGATCATGTTCTTGGATGACTCTGGATGTGGGCATCAACCTGTCTGGTGGCTCCCTAAGGAATCAGCTTTGAGGCTTGCCTTTGTTTCACCTGCTTCAGAGCTTTTAGGGGACTGGGGCAGCATTTGTCAGAAAGATTTAAAGGTAAATAATACTCACTGTAGCAGCTGGGACAAGCAGCAGACAAACCAAATAGCCTGGGAAGGAAGAGGCTTTGTAAGGAGATACATGGGAGAACAAGTGATTTGAAATGCTTCACCATATACAGGGGAGTCTAGAAGGCTTAGGGTTGAATGAATGTTCAGAAGAAACCTTAGAAGATACTGAGCTTTCATGTCTGGCCGACATTTAAGCCCCATCCAAGCAGGAATCTTAAGGCTAAGAGAGAGTTGCAAATGGTCTTGCTAAGTAAGCACTGAAGAAATGCCCAATAGAGAGCCAATCTGAAAAGATCCAGAGAGTATTTTTCCCCCTTTGGCTCCAGGCATTTAAGGAAACCTGTCAAATCACTAGTTGCTCACTAAGGTGAGCAGAGACTAGAGTGACGACCTATGACAAAGGTCACAGGTCTTTACGAGAAGAGTTTAATAAAGTCATTAAACAAACAACTGCAACCCACAGTAAGTAGCAACAACAAACCTGAGGAAGGGGAAGAATGCGATTATGAGAGTTAACCACATTATAATATACAAAATGTCCAGTTTCAACAAGAAATTATGCATACATAGAAACAATAAATTACAGCCCAATCACAGAAAAAAAAAAAAAGGAAGTATCCTTGAGGAGGCAAAGACATTATATGTACTACTCAAAGACTTTAGATCAACTGCCTAAAGTATAGTTAAGTAGCTAAAAGGATGATGTATGAACTAACAGAAAATTTCAATAGATAAATAGAAATTATTTAAAAGGTACCAAATAGAAGTTCTGGAACTGAAAAGTACAAGAGCTGAGTTGAAAAATTGACTAGAGGGATTCAACCAGCAAACTTGAGCGGGCAGAAGAAAGAATTAGTGAACTTAAAGATACAGGTCAATTAATATTATCTAGTCTGAGGCAGAGAGGAAAAAGAATGAAAAAAAGATGGACAGAGCTGAAGAGACTTATCCTTTAAAATGTTTATAGTGGTAAATTTTGTTATATGCATTTTACTGCAATTTTTTTTAAATTATAAAAATGTAAACGATGTGGTACTGGCATAAACACAGACAATGGAAGAAAATTGAGAGTCCAGAAATAAACCCACACATCTATGGTTAATTGAATTTCAACAAGCATGTAAGACAGTGGTAAAAGGTCATACCATTTCAACCAATGGTATAAGGTCCACTAGATATTCACATACAAAAGAATGAAGGTGAACCCCTTACTTCACATTATATACAAAATTTAACTCAAAACGGATCAATAACCTAAAAAAAAAGAGCAAATGCTATAAAACCCTTAGTAGGAAAGTAGAGGTAAATCTTCGTGACCTTGGATTGGTAATGAAATATTAAACATAACATCAAAAGGACAAATAATAAAATAGGTAAATTGGACTTCAATATTTAAAACTTTTCTGCCTCATAGGACATTATCAAGAGTGAAGAGGCAACACACAGAATAGGAGAAAATATTTGCAGATATATCTATGATAAGGATCTAATATCCAGAATATATAAAGAACTTAGATTAGAACTCAACAGCCAAATGAGAAATAACAAATTCAAAAATGAGCAAAGGATTTGGATAGACATTTCTCCAAAGAAGATATACAGATGGTCAAAAAGCACATGAAAAGATGCTGAACATCATTAGGTATTAGGGGAATGTAAATCAAAATCACAGTGAGATACCATGTCATATCCATGAGGATGGTTATAATTTTTTAAAGAAGAAGAGGAAGAAGTATTGGTGAGGATGTGGAGAATGTGGAATCCTCTTACATTGCTTATGGGAATGTAAATGGTGCTGTAATCCCAGTACTTTGGGAGGCTGAGGTGGAAGGATTGCTTAAAGCCCAGGAGGTCAAGGATGCAGCCCAGATCCATGATTGCGCCACTACATTTCATCCTGTGCGACAGAGCAACCTCCTCCTGTCTTAAACAAAAAACCAGCTGGGCATGGTGGTTCATGCCTGTAACTCCAGCACTCTGGAGGCTGAGGCACGCAGATCACTTAACTCCAGGAGTTCAAGACCAACGTGGGCAACATGACAAAACCCCATCTCTACAAAAAATACAAAAATTAGCCGAGCATGGTAACATGTACCTGTAGTCCCAGCTACTGGGGAGGCTGAGATAGGAGGATCACCTGAGCTGAGCCCCAGAGGTCAAGGCTGCAGTGATCCAAGATCATATCACTGCACTCCAGCCTGGGTGTCAGAGTGAGACACTGTCTCAAAACAAAACAAAACAAAACAAAAACCAAAAACATAGAGCTGCCATATGACCGAGCAATTCCTCTCCTTAGTACATACCAAAAGAATTGACAACACGTACTCAAACAGATACTCATACATGAATAACCAAAAGGTGGAAATAACCTAAATGTCTTTGAGCATATGAATAGATAAACAAACTGTGGTATATACATACAGTGGGGTTTGGATCATAATCTCAAAAGATACAATCCCAAAAGATCAAAATTCCTTACCTTGTTATCTTTATTTGGAGTTAAGTATGGCTTAAGGAGCTGTGAATGGGGGCCAGGCGTGGTGGCTCACGCCTGTAATCCCAGCACTTTGGGAGGCCAAGGTGGGCAGGTCATGAGATTAGGAGATCGAGACCATCCTGGCAAATATGGTGAAACCCCATCTCTACTAAAATACAAAAAATTAGCCAGACGTGGTGGCGAGCACCTGTAATCCAGCTACTTGGGAGGCTGAGGTAGGGGAATCGCTTGAACCTGGGAGGCAGAGATTGCAGTGAGCAGAGATTGTGCCACTGCACTCCAGCCTGGCGACAAAATGAGACTCCGTCTCAAAAAAAAAAAAAAAAAGAAAAAAAGAAAAAAGAAAGGAGCTGTGAATGGATGCCAGATTGATAAGGGATGAACTTGTGGACTTAATTTTAGGTATCAGTAATTTTAAATGTCAACTTGACTAGATTAAGGAATACCTAGAAACCTGGTAAAGCATTATTTTGGGTGTTAGGGTGAGGAGATTAGTGTGTGAATCTGAGTGGATTTAGATGGGGACGGTCTGCCCTCAATGTTGGTGGGCACCACCCAATCAGCTAGGGATCTGGAGACAACAAATGGGTCTCTCTGAGAGCTGAGGCAGACTTTTCTGCTGCTGCTTTGGATATCAGAAATTCGACTTCAGGAAAGTGTATTATCACAGTATTGATTGTGTGTAAGCATTGTGCGTTTATGTAAAAACATCGAAACTTCCTCAATAAATGAAGAAATGACCTTTTTTGTACTTCTGCATTTGTGAAAGATAAAATTTCTCAAGATCTCAGCTCTTTGGGCAACTATGTATGCAATAATGACCCATTGTGGCTTTTAATTGATCTCATGAAAAAACTTAGGTTTGTTCTCAGGGTATTTCAGATGACTGCCGTTACAACTGGGGCACATATAATTACTAACTATAGTGATAGGTGTTTATACATTTCCCCTTTGAGCCATTTCTTTATGAACATGGTTCTTCTGCTCAAAGTGTTCTGTCACATTTTTATGTTTCTCAAATCTCCTTTAAAAATGTAAGCAAATATTTTTAAAGAATTTTTATGTTTTCCAAAATTAGGATTTTAGACTTCAGGGATTTTGATCTTTGGGGATTTCAACATTTGGGAATGGTGTTCGGTGTATATTTTGGGGGGATTATGATCAGCATCCCATACAGTGGAATATCATTTGGCAATAAAAAGGAATTAAATATTGATTCATGCTACAACATGGTGAACCTAAAAAACATTATGTTCAGTGAAAGAAGGCAAACCTAAAAGGCCCACGTACTGTGTGGTTAAATGGTTAAAATGGTGAATTTATCACAGTCAAAACCAATAAACCTCTACAGGAAAAAATAAAGAAGGACAAAGAAAGGCTGTTCCCTATTAATGGAGACTAAAGAGACATGATAATAAATGCAGTTTATGATTGTGGATTACATCCTTGATCAGGGTGAAAATAGCTATAAAGGAAATTATTGGGACAGTTTGCTAAATTTGAAAATGGACTGGATTTGGCTGGTCACAGTGGCTTACATCTGTAATCCCAGCACTTTGGGAGGCCAAGGTGGGTAGATTACCTGAGGCCAGGAGTTCAAGACCAGCCTGGCCAACATGACAAAACTCGTCTCTACTAAAAATACAAAAATTAGATGGGCGTGGTGGTGTGCATCTGTAATCTCAGCTACTCAGGAGGCTGAGGCTTGAACCCAGGAGGCAGAGGTTGCAGTGAGCTGAGATCATGCCAGCTGGGTGCATTCCAGCCTGGGTGACAGAGTGAGACTCCATCTCAAAAAAAAAAAAAAAAAAAAA